>NC_079412.1:18091233-18118733 GCF_026213295.1 Gadus chalcogrammus
TAAATAAAACTAAATGCTGATATATTTTTCCTGCCATTTTCTGAAGATTGTAAAAGTTGTAACATTTTCGGGATCTGAGAGCTGAGAAATATGTAAATCAATTGTACCAAGAAAGGGTAGCAAAAGGACAAGGTCCCGAGGAATACCAAACGATGGTGTGGCTGCTCAGACCGCAGCACACTGACCCAGCCATAAACCCCCAGGAGAATTAACGATCCAGGAAACACAAGAGGAGGACGACAAAGGAGAACCAAAACAACTAGCGAGGAGCTGAGCGGTGGAACCCTGGGCGTGTGACGAGGTAAATAAACAACAGGCGAGGAAGTGCGACGACGAGCAACGACACCACGCACGTCGGCGATCAGAGAGGTCGAGGAAGGACGGCAGCGGTTGGAAAAGGAGGTGATTTCCCCCAGTAAAGGAGAGAGACGGAGACAGAGAGAGGGAGAGAACGAGAGCACAGGACTGGATCACCTGGGACTCGTCTGTACTTACTCAGTGAAGTGCTGCGACTGCTTGATCCGTCTCCTTGAGACTATGTGCTGCACCTCATCTCCCAGGAAGGACATACACTAAGCCTACACCCTAAACACGCTGCTCTCACTGAGTCACACACACAAAACACACACGCTACAATCCCTTCAACATCTCCAGTTCACACGTATAGGAACTGCTTCTGGCGCAACAGAATAATCAACCCTCCCCCCTTGATCAGATCTACCTCTCTCTCTCTCTCTCTCTCTCTCTCTCTCTCTCTCTCTCTCTCCTCATCATCTCTCTCTCTCTCTCTCTCTCCTCTCTCTCTCTCTCTCTCTCTCTCTCTCTCTCTCTCTCTCTCTCTCTCTCTCTCTCTCTCTCTCTCTCTCTCTCTCTCTCTCTCTCCCTCATCATCTCTCTCTCTCTCTCTCTCTCTCTCTCTCTCTCTCTCTCTCTCTCTCTCTCTCTCTCTCTCTCTCTCTCTCTCTCTCTACCCCCAATACTCCATCACGCCCAGTCTTTGCAGACTCGCGGCTCGAGGAAACTTCATCGTTAACAATCGGGGGCAAACTATAGTTCCACAAGCAGGTTATTTGGGCTGGGGGGTTCTGAAGAGCAAATCCCCCTCCACACACACACACGGACACACAAACACAAACACACAGTCACTCAAACACACACACAGAGCGGGCTGATGTCTTATACATACATCTATTGCTATGGCAGCGTTCAGCTCCTTTATTCCACTGCAGGAGTGAGTCATACTCCGCTGCTCTGGGAACCCCACCCCGGTCTCCAAGCAGCAGAAACTTTCTGTTTCCTCACATCAGCCGCTACAGCCCATGCAACACCTATGCAGTCGTGCAGCACAGTGGGATGCTTCTCGAGCGGCCCCTTCATTTGGCGATACAAAGAGGGGCTGTCTCTTAGCGCATGTGCTCTGCTCGTTGAACACAGAGATGAAGGTGGGTGTGTGTGTGAGAGAGAGCAGCCGAGGAACGTGCCACATCTCCCTCCTGCCAAAAGGCCCGCGGATGGGATTCATGCATCGCTTTGACATCACACAATGTGAAAAATCCATACTGATCCCCCCCCCCCCCCGACTGAATGAGATCACTAGCGTTTCCTCCATCATTGCATTAATTTAACACAGTGTTCTTCGCATGAACTATACGTATCAATGCTGCACACGTATAGCATGTCTCTCCCACTGTCACCATCAAGCAGCCGAAGCAAAGGAGACTAGAGTCCCGTCGCTTTACAGTTTGTTGAAATAGCTCATGCTGGCATAAAGGTGTCTAAGCTCAACCCTGATGGCAGTCGCTGGAACTCCCAATGCATGGAGGGATGCTGGGAGTCCAGTATAAAGACTGAGCCTTACGCCTCATGCCCACTGCACCGTCAGTCAAAGGACGTCGGAAGGCTTGGCTGACGGATGGGGGAGCTTTCCGGGGTCGTATGAGCCCGAGACATTGCAGACATTTGCATTCGCGATCTGATTGGATGACGGATCCGTCGCTGCCGAAAAAGTTGAAATTTCTTCAACTTTTTGACGGAGCGAACAGATCCACAATGCATTGCGCGTCCGTCCCCATTCAAAGTCAATGGGGATCAGTCAACGGACGGAGGCAGTGGGCACAAGGCGTTAGTCCTGAGTGGCCCTCACCTGTTACCAGTCGGCCAGGTCATTCAGGCCTGTTATCTTGTGGCACATCTTTCCCCCTTTTACGTATCACATCATAGGCAGGGAACCATGCTATACCCCAACACAGGCTATACACACACACACACACACACACACACACACACACACACACACACACACACACGCACACACACACACACACACACACACACACACACACACACACACACACACACACACACACACACACACACACACACACACACACACCCATCCACGCGCACACACACATTTAGTGTTGGCATTATGTTTTACGGGCCTCAGTTGTCATTGGAGGAAAACAAAGAGAGAGGAAACAAATGCTACCATCCAGGGGAGAACTCGTCCACTCCATGCAGAGGACGGGCAGCCTATAACGGGGCATAAACTTCAAGCCATGAGGATAGAGTGTATCAAAGCTCAATTGAGATGCAAGTGGGGGCTGAGGCGTCTCATTCAAAGAATGAGCAGGTAGGTTGTTGTGTGCCTCTCGGTTGGGAGTCGATGACCTTAACCAAGACGCTTGGCTGCCCATTCACATACTGCTGTCGCATGAACACACTGTCTGTTCATTTTAAATGGTGAGCGGGTGCGTTGACATGGCTGATGGGTCCGCCATTACCCCTCAATACTGGCTTGATGCTCAAAGAATATCCTTTATCATCTGACAAAGATATTAAATCAAATCGATTTTACATTTGACTATTAGTGATGAATGCTGTGACTATAAACACTAAACACACGTCTTTAATTTATTTTCATTTATCGAATTTGGACATGCAGGCTTCACGTTTAATTTCTCTCAATTCTATTTAATTGTTTCAGTTTCAGAGATTTTATTTTTTCAATTACAGCACATCTTAGCCTGGATGCTTCCTTGACCTGAAAGCATTAATTAAAAATCTAGGCTGGCTTGGGATTTCAATAGAACATATTGCTTCCTTCAAGGAGCATACTGCACTCTGCTGGACAATGTTATAATTGCAACCGTGGCAGATAAACAGCAATGCATAAGATACTAATCAGATACCTCCAAGTATGTTGACGCATCTGCAAACAGAACCCCCCCCCCCAGACAGTAGAGAATTCTTCAGTCCTTGACCTGTAATGGGCCATGTGTTTGTACTTCAACTCAATTGGCAAGAAGTTTAAGCAATTTGACCTGAAGACTCCTCAAATTGTATTCTATTTGATTCAATTTGATTTCAACAGCAATCTCATCCGTAAGCCATGCTGGTTCAAAGAATGCAACAACATCATCAACAATCAACCATCAACAGCCATATATATATAACATAAAGACAAATGCATTGTTGTGTCGTTTTTACCGGAAGCAGGAGAGCATATTCTGGGCCCAAATGGTTTTATCTAATCCAGCACCAGTCCATCAGCATTGCTATGGTTGAACTCCTCAGTGGTCTGCCACCAGACACTTCCACAATGTGGTCAATACAGTAGGGTTTACATGTCCTCAGAATGATGAAGCGAAACAGTAGAAGAGAGCTGAGGAGATACCTGGCGTTTGATGAAGCTGGAGGTGGTGTCAGAAGACGTGCTGCCATCTGAACGTTTGAAACGACTCTTCCTTTTAGGTAACTTTCTGGGTATCTGGAAAACAACATACATGGAAGGGCATAAGTTTAACTAAGCTGACAGACAGACAGACGGACGGACGGACGGAAAGACAAAATGACCAACGGACAGACAGACAGACAGTTAGATAGAGAGATAGGCAGACAGACAGACAGACAGACAGACAGACAGATATATATATATATAGAGAGAGAGAGAGAGAGAGAGAGAGAGAGAGAGAGAGAGAGAGAGAGAGAGAGAGAGAGAGAGAGAGACATAGATAGATACATCATGTTTTGGGCAATAGGCCTAATATATAGGTCCGTTCAACCCGGAGGTTGAGGGGGTACATTTTATGGGGAATATTATGCATGATGATGAAGAAAGCTGATATGCAAAGGATAGATAGGCCTATAGCTCTAAGAATCCTCATAGACATCCATATTATTTATATATATATATAACCGTATTGACTCAATTGGCAGTGTTCGCTAAGGCCTTGTATAAAAATAGGCTACAGGTGAGTACAACTCATGTTTACACTTTCAGGCCAATCATCACAAGGGCTCTTATTCATTGTATTAATTTAATAATCCGTTGGCTTTAGAGGGGACACGTTGAAATAAATAATAAATGTTCAATGCAGAATCGACACGGCCTGAGATGCGATTCAAAGAGGTACAAATATAGATCCAACGAGGTGGTAGGATAGCCTACTCTATCTCATGGCCGTATGCCATGGCATTAACACAATCAAACCATGCATATTCCTCATCCAGATCCAAGACGTGGTGCTACCAATCTGTTTAAACCGCGATCTCAAAGGCACGGAAAAAAAAGTAGCTCCGTCTTCCTTTCCAACAACAAGTAGCATGGACCGGATTGTGTCGATAGACACCTCCGGCGGCTCATGAGGAATCCATCCACACGCTTACCTGGAAATTGTGGGACTGGGGGCCGGTAGTCTCAGCACCAGTTACAGGGTCTACTGGAGATTTGGACATTTTGACTTGCACCATCTATTGGGGACGTGGGGAGGCGAGATGCACATCGAGAAACAAGGGATCCAAACACATCGATATGCAGTCGAGGAGGAGCGGAGGAGATGAGAGAGCAGACGCGGACAAACCTCCGCGATGTTCATGCGGGGTGACGCACAAGACACCTCAACGCTACAATACACCTCTAAACGTCCCGATGCGAGGGGAGACCGTCTGTCACTGAGTGAGGGGGAACGGGAGGCTGAAATCACCGAGGAGGTCTAGACGCATCGTCGTTCGCACGCAGTGCCCCATGCAAACCCCAGGCCTGTGGACTGTGTACTCCCACACTGGCTCTCCTGAACCCACTGAGATCTCTCCCCCTCCACAAGTCTCTCTCGCTCTCTCTCTCTCTCTCTCTCTCTCTCTCTCTCTCTCTCTCTCTCTCTCTCTCTCTCTCTCTCTCTCTCTCTCTCTCTCCTCTCTCTCTCTCTCTCTCTCTCTCTCTCTCTCTCTCTCTCTCTCTCTCCTCTCTCTCTCTCTCTCTCTCTCTCTCTCTCTCTCTCTCTCTCTCTCTCTCTCTCTCTCTCTCTCTCTCTCTCTCTCCTCCAACCCTCTCGTTGGCTGCTTGCCGTTTGTTATGTTTCGCCTCCTCCCACCTTGCCTCGGCTATAGGCTCCATCCAGTCACTGTGTGGTTATATAAAAGTAATATCGCAACTTTTCCCCTTGTATTGGACTGTATTCCTTTGCAACTTTTTACAAATAAAGAGGGTAAAATAATAAAACAGATTAGAAAAGAACAGAAAAAACGTATGATATATTATAATACAAGAAACACCTAGAATATAATAAAACAGAATATAAATGCATATAATATAATATATAAAACAATAGAATAGAAAAGAAAAACATAATGGAATAGAACAGAGTAGAATATATTAGCATGCAATTTAATACAATATAATGTAGAATATAATAGAGATTATAGTAGCGTAGAAGGTCCCTGCCTGGTGGCAGCGAACATGGCTGAGCCCTGAGCAAACACCAGTTTATTTACTCGACCGTTTCTCTTCCTCTTGCCAAAATTGATTCCATGTTTCAGCGTAGAAGAAGTTGCAGTCGTTCCCAAATGAATCAAATTGAAAATGTTATTGACCTGGTGTGATCAGTAATAACGGATTGTTTTCCTCCCTTTTCAAATTATCTACCCATCGCAAGTCATTCAGAGGAAAAAAATATACTGACTGATATATAGTGGGTTCCTTGTGTAAATTTTACATTTTCTCCTATAGGGGATGGTCATTGCGGCTATTATAATGCATAATATTTTATATGTTTACAGAGTTGAACTCGAATTTGTTTGTAGTGCACAACATGTAATGTTATTACCATATGTGATTGAATTCATAACACATGCAATGAGAGAGCCCATAATACTTGACAATTCATAGGGTCGATCTATATAACAATTATGCTGTGGTCCTGGGCTTTCCGCAGTACCCGCTACGACCACCAGAGGGAGCATCGAGTTACTAAAAGTGGGACTAGTATAGCGTGTGAGCGACGGCGGCGCGTCTGAGAGAGAGAGAGAGAGAGAGAGAGAGAGAGAGAGAGAGAGAGAGAGAGAGAGAGAGAGAGAGAGAGAGAGAGAGAGAGGGAGAGAGGGAGAGAGAGAGAGGGGGGGAGGGAGAGAGAGAGTGAGAGAGAGAGAGAGAGAGAGAGAGAGAGAGAGAGAGAGAGAGAGAGAGAGAGAGAGAGGAGAGAGAGAGAGAGAGAGAGAGAGAGAGAGAGAGAGAGAGAGAGAGAGAGAGAGAGAGAGAGAGAGAGAGAACCAGCAGCTTACCGGATTCTCCGTTTAATTCGGATCGCTCCACCACCCCTCGCCACTGTGAACGTCCCCGACGCAGCGTGCCGACCCGGGCCTGTCTCTCCCGCGATCGGATGGTCTCATGCGGTCTCGTTGGAAAACAAGAGGAAGATGTTCACGGTGAGTCCGAGCACATGAGCAGTCAGTGCTTCTGGTGCACTGCAGGCCCACATGTATGTTGTCAAACGTCCGTCTGGATGCTGTTGTTGGGGGAACTATTGGAGGCCTATATGCTTATGTCAGTGGATCGTTTGGTCCAAGTGGGTGTTCATGAAAATGATTACAATGCCCAATCCAGCCGCGCGCCATCTCTGTTCCCAGCGGCAGCAGAGGAAGAAGAGCCCTGCATGTTTTCCACTGATGCTCAGTTACACGTTTCTGATTGGCGACGCATTACATGCATCCGATGAGTCGCGTTTATTTTTTCCATTATTTAAGCAAACAAACATCATGGCCGTTTCGTAAACACCGTTGTATCTCTGTTCTCTATTCGTTGCAGACCGTGGGCCTACTTAACGTCCCGATGCTCGAATCTGTTTCAATGACATTACTTCAGAGACGTGTTTATAAATAAGGCTCAGCGTCCCTCATTCCTGACCCATCCGCTAATGGATGCTGTGGAATGTGACACAGGCACGTTTTCTCAAGCTGCCTGCGCCTGCATCGTTGGCTCATGATGGTAAAAAAACAAAACAATAACGGAATCAGCATTAATGGTGACATGTTGTAGGCTATGCGTCCAAGTTGGAGCAGTGGACGCTGATCGCCACCACAGGGTTGTTTCCCCGCTATAGTAGTCACACACAGAGGCCATCCTGTTATGTAACGAGGAGCCTACGCTATCTGAACGCGGGCAAGGCCTATGCATGGAATGGTATGTTGTATCGCAAATGGTTGAAACACAATCAAAAAATATGCCAGCAGCACCAGCATCTTACGGGTTAGTTATTTGCAGTGGCTTGCCCTCCACCCCCCCCCCCCCTTAAGGCTATAGAAAAGTGATATAGCGATGGGACTGTATTCCCTCACTGCCTACGAATGATGAAGCAGAGCAAAGCCTACGACTGCCTTATGCTAGGATGGTTTGTGGATCTAGTGTGTGTGTGTGTGTGTGTGTGTGTGTGTGCGTGTGCGTGTGCGTGTGCGTGTGTGTGTGTTTGTGCATGCGTACGTATCCATTCGTGTGCGTGCATGTTAGTGTGTTTCTGTTTTTGTGTGTGTGTCCTGCTATCCAGTTGAAAATGTCCTCTCAATAGCCTTTCCCCTTTCCTCTCCCTCCCTTTGCAAGCGTTAGCGAGGAGACCTCAGATCAGACTGCAGCCGAGAGCAGGCGAGCAAACACAGCCGACATGCAACAACCACCACGACATTTGCAACGGGGGTAAAAACGCGTTGCGAATGTCGACCTTGTGCGCGGGAATGGGGGACGCGTTGGTTTTGGGATGAGCCTCGAGGTGCTCCGTATTGAAATCGACCTGATCCTGTTGGAGCAATTGACACATTGAATAGAGACGAAGCAACGGCGATATATATATTTTTTTGCTTAAATAGCGCAGCATGCTCTCCGATACGCGCGTCTGTTCACGCTCTCCGTCCAATAAATAAATAAATAAATGAGTATATGGAAGCCTATTAGTTGGTTGTGTTTTTATCTTCACTAATTGGAGCTCCGGTCATAATTTGGGGTCCGGTAACGTAAGATGATAACCGAGGTATGGTTCTGTACGAGAACAACAACACAAAACTGCTACTCGAAATTATGATGAAATGATAACATGATGGGTTCCATAATCGAGCAATAAAATGACATCTGCCGTGTAGCAAGAATCATGAATCATACGCATATATTTCATAATACAGCAGGCAAAATAAACGATACAGCACATATAGGCTTACATTTTGACCACACTAGTGAATATGAGGTGTATGAGACCAAGGTCCTTAAAAAACTACAAGGGTGTCACGTGTCTATATGATTGTGAACGATACTTATCACTGTGTGCGGTTAAGTTGAAATAGCTTAATAGACTGTGTGTTTTCAAGGAACACAGTCCGATTTCCTAGTGTTATGTCAGTGTGTTACCCATCCCGGACGTTTTGTGTGTTGCCCATCCCTCCCGTTTTGTGTGATGAAACAAGGCAAGAAAAACAAAGGAAATCATCTCCAGGAAATGTGTTGCTATGCCATAAACACTTTTCCCATTCATGAATGACATCCAGCCAAGTTAGGAAGCTGTACTACATTTCCAGGGTGAACACATCCGCTTTGATAACAGTTTATAAACGATCCGAAAGGGTTGGCAACGGAAGACGACCATGCCCTTCGTTCTGATCTGATAGGCCGAGAGGATCTTCATGTTGTGTTGTTGTTTCTGGTCCCTCCCCACCAGAGCGAGCGGGGGCCTCGGAGCTAGATGCGGCGCAGGGGGCCGGCCTCCTCATTAACCTTCTGTCTCCCACCGCTGGCTCTGGGGTTGGCGTGAGGTGTCCCGTGGCCGGGGTCAGAGCTACACAGACGCACCACCCACCGCTCTCGTTACCGTAACATCTGCCCAGAGGGATAAATGAGAGGACCGGCCGGAGAACGACGGGCGGCAGCGGGCACGCGATCCCCAACAGGTACCGCCCCTCCCCCCCCGTCCCCCCCCGTCCCCCCTGTCCCCCCGTCCCCCTGTCCCCCCGTCCCCCTGTTCCCCGGTACGTTGTGTGTGTCTGGGGAGTCGCCTGGCCGGAGGTCGGTCAGACACGGCCCGGGTATTGCTTTAGCATTCAGAGGCTCTTAGTGCCGCCTGGGAACCTTCAACGTAGACGCACGGGCGAGGATAACGCAGGTAGGCTCTGAGGGCGTTCAGCGTTAGGTGAACTGAGGACCAGAGGATGTGTCCAAGTGTCGCTGCAAATACAGCAGCAGCCTCCTCGGACGTTCAGAAATGTGGGTTGAGTTCCATGCTGTGAACACAGCCATAGATCCTTCTGTTTGAATCCTTCTCGACAAAGAAAGAAATGCCAGCCACTTGTAGATTCCACACAGCTTGAAGAAAAGGACAGTAAAAGCCCTCCTCAGATGTAAACAATGTCTGAACATCTGGGACCCCCAGCTGTATGTTGCTGCATGCCTTTAGTACCTGCTCTTCCTCTAAGCCCCCCCTCTGCTCTCTCTCCCCCCCCCCCCCACCCCCCGCCACAGAATGTCCTGGTTTAGTGGCTTCCTAGTCGCCAGAGTGGACGACCGCAAGACCGCGTGGGGGGAGCGCAATGGCAAGAAGTCCAAGCGGAAGGGCGGCTCATCCCTCTGCAACCCCCGCTACATGAGCTGCCTGCGGGACCCAGACGCCATGGACCCCCCCTCCGGCGCCCCCCTCCCCCAGCAGCCCCGCGGCGGCGGGGGCGTCGCCGGGGCGATGGGCGGCGGGGGCAACTTCGGCCACCGCTGCGGCTGGCAGGAGGACCACTACGGCAAAAGGGGCGGGGCCGCCGGCGAGGGCGTGGGCCTCAAGTCAGTCGACCTGGGCTTCGAGGACGGCGAGCGGAAGGGGGGCCGCAAGGGCGGCTGCAACGGCGGCAGCGGGGAGGTGGGGGACGAGGGCGGGGCCGGCGGCGGCGGCGGCGGCGGCGGCGGCGGCGGCGGGGTGGTGAGCGCGGCCGACTGCTGGCTGCGCGTGATGCGCGTGTTCCAGTCCAAGAAGTTCCAGTCGCGCAAGCTGGAGCGGCTGTACCAGCGCTACTTCTTCCGGCTGAACCAGAGCTCGCTGACCATGCTGATGGGCGTGCTGGTGATCGTGTGCGGCGTGATGCTGACCTTCCACTGTGTGCACCTGGCGCCGCGCGCCGCGCCCCACGTGGCCTACGCCTCGGTGCTGTCCGTCGCCATGGCGCTGTTCCTGGCGCTCATGGTGGTGTGCAACCGCAACGGCTTCCACCAGGACTACATGTGGATGGTGAACTACCTGGTGATCGGCGTGCTGGTGTCGGTGCAGGTGCTGGGCGTGCTGACGGTGGCGCCGCGCAGCGCCTCCGAGGGCATCTGGTGGTCCGTGTTCTTCATCTACATCATCTACACGCTGCTGCCCGTGCGCATGCGGGCGGCCGTGCTCAGCGGGGCGCTGCTGTCCGTCATCCACGTGGTCACCACCTGGCAGCTGAACCACGAGGACGCCTTCCTCTGGAAGCAGGTGAGGGGGGCGGGGCTCTGGCGGTCCGTCCGTCTCTCTGTTAAGGGTTGGCTTAGCACAGGAGGAAGGGCGGGATGGCCGCTGGTTCGATCCCCGGCTCCTCCTTGAGCGTCGAGCCTTGCGTGGTTGACTCCGATGTGTTAATGTGCGTATGAACTGTTGTAACTCGCATTGGTTAAAAGCGTCTGCTTAATGTAACTGTCATTTAATGTGTCTGTGTGCACATCGACTGGCCACGAGCTTGTGCGAGAGGGTGATCTTATCGGATGACCAATCAGGCAGTAGCTGTCTGTTGTCGTCTGTTTGACCGTGACAGGGTCTTCTTGTGACTTTTATGGGAGACATTATTATGTCGCGAGAAGTCACACAGTCGGATTTGGAGTGCGAGTACAAATGCATGACCGAAGTGTGAAGAATGTATGAATACATTCAGCCATGAATTTGTCCGTGTGTTTGGACATGAATGGAGACACACAGATACACATGCACACCTTTTTGGATACAGTCGTGTGTGGCTTTACAGTGTCTGTGTATGCCCTTGCATGTTTGTGTATGTGTCTGTGTGTGTGTGTATGTGTATTGTTCTGTGTGTGGCTGTACAGTGTGTGCGTGCTCTTGCGTGTGTGTGTGTGTGTGTGTGTGTGTGTGTGTGTGTGTGTGTGTGTGTGTGTGTGTGTGTGTGTGTGTGTGTGTGTGTGTGTGTGTGTGTGTGTGTGTGTGTGTGTGACTGTGTGTGTGACAACGGGAGGATGATGATATTAAACTGTGTCACCCTGGCCTCTGTGCTCTCACACAAGGCACGCTTTGTACTTTCCTCCCAGGGAGGGGTGGTGGTGATTGGTGCTGTTGTAGCGGTGACTGCAGTCCGTTTAGCCACCGTAACTGATGTGAAGCAGTTGGTCTCTATTGAAACAAGATACGCTCTGAAGTTATCAGGAGGCTGCTATGTGAAAACCACAGGGAGCGATAATGGGAATGTTTGCTCTAATTATCCTAGCGAGCTGGGGACATTTTTTTGCAGTCAGACATGTTTCCCGCCAGACTAGGCCGACGACATTCTACCAGCCCAATATACGTACAAATAAACAACGCACAAACACGGATAAAGTACGTCATGGTACGATCCAACTCCTGTCGGCGAATCCCAAACACAGGGCTTCACCGCCGCTCCTCCAAAACAGGAAGTGGATGTAACGTTCACCGTGCGTGTTTCCCCCCGCCCCCCGCCGCGCGATGTTTATGACATGCACGCAGCACAGTTAATTACGCCGGCGTCGCCTTTGTTTGCCGTCGATAAGCAGGAATGAATGCCGTGAGATATGTACGGGGACGGGGCCAATGCTTTGCACTTCTAAGGGCCTGCGTGGACCGTGTGACACGGAGCGCCACTGTGTCATCAATCAGCGCATCACGCCCGTGTGAAAGAAAGTTCCTCTTTCTCCAATAACTCATTAACCCAAGCAACGATATCCCTGTGCCGATGATGACCACCTCCTGTAGGTGTTGGGGACATGGAGCCAGGTGTCTCTTCTGAGGAGCCCGGTCTCTCTTCTTAGCAGCCAGGTCTCTCTTCTGAGGAGCCCCGTGTCTCTTCTTAGCAGCCAGGTCTCTCTTCTTAGCAGCCAGGTCTCTCTTCTTAGCAGCCAGGTCTCTCTTCTGAGGAGCCAGGTCTCTCTTCTGAGGAGCCCGGTCTCTCTTCTGAGGAGCCCCGTGTCTCTTCTTAGCAGCCAGGTCTCTCTTCTTAGCAGCCAGGTCTCTCTTCTTAGCAGCCAGGTCTCTCTTCTTAGCAGCCAGGTCTCTCTTCCGAGGAGCCCGGTCTCTCTTCTGAGGAGCCAGGTCTCTCTTCTGAGGAGCCAGGTCTCTCTTCTGAGGAGCCAGGTCTCTCTTCTGAGGAGCCAGGTCTCTCTTCTGAGGAGCCAGGTCTCTCTTCTGAGGAGCCAGGTTTCTCTTCTTAGCAGCCAGGTCTCTCTTCCGAGGAGCCAGGTCTCTCTTCTGAGGAGCCAGGTTTCTCTTCTTAGCAGCCAGGTCTCTCTTCCGAGGAGCCCGGTCTCTCTTCTGAGGAGCCAGGTCTCTCTTCTGAGGAGCCAGGTCTCTCTTCTGAGGAGCCAGGTCTCTCTTCTGAGGAGCCAGGTCTCTCTTCTGAGGAGCCAAGTCTCGGGTGTTCCTTCTTCTCCTTCAGACTCTTCGCTGTCTTTCTGTTGTTGTTTGTTTCTATCGTCATGCAAGCATGACTTCATCATTCTGAAGTCTGTTGAAAACGCTGGTAATTACTCATGCACATGCATGGAGTGTGCTTTGTTAGGCTTCCTATTTATTTATGTGTGGGGTTCACAAGGTAATACCTCAACACACGTATATCTTTGATTCTGCCTACCTTTTCATATGAGCGTATTTGTTTATTTTTTGTGACAAAGTGTGCGTTTGTGGTGGAACAGGCAGGTGTATGTGTGAGATGTGGGCATTGAAAGCAGTCCAGTTCATCACACATGCTTGACCTTCTTGATTCGGGCATCTTGATTATGTATGTGTGTATCCACTCAGGGAGGGGGGGGGCTGCGAGCAGCCGTATGCTGGGATAAAACGGAACGGAACAGAAACAGCATGACCACATGGAGCGGCTTAAAAAACAGATCTACAATTATTATCTCTGTGTTTTTTTGGTAGTAGTCGATTTCTTCTTTCAATTGTCCTCAGATCCACTGCAAACAAAGCCAGTGCAGGGCTTTGTTTGATTAATTCAGAGAACAGGCAGCCACATGCTAAAGCTGAACAATATTATCAATGTGAAGACCTGGTAAGCGTGTTACATTTTCAACCTGACTGGTCAACTGCCCATCGCCCCTTGAGCAGACCTGAATTAGCAACAACAACGACAACAACAACAACACCAACAGGCAAAGGAATCGTGACACTGATAGTTTACTCCAGCATTTTATATTATTCCTTTGCACAAAATTAGAAAATAATATAAATTATACATGTAGTTCTGTTTTAAACCCGCCTCGAAATCATCTGCTAACATATGAGGCAGCCAATTAGGATCACTTAAATATTTTGTGGACATGTTTGATGTTGATTTTTTGTGTAAACCATTATTTATTTATTTTATCTCTTTAAACGATTAACAACACACAAACGCACAGACACACACAAACGCACACACACACACACACACACACACACACACACACACACACACACACACACACACACACACACACACACACACACACACACACACACACACACACACACAAGCCGTTCGTTCTGGCAGTTGTTGTCAATGTAAAGCAGTTTTTCTAGCTGCAAATAACAGTTGTTTAAAGAAAGCCATGGCCAATTTCCCCGCAATTTGTGGTTTATAAAGCATAATAATATTTGGAAATCCAAATGGACAATCTCCATTTTTATCAGACACATGTTGAAGGGGCAATTCTTATTATATACCATTAGTGTTACTTGGGTTGGGTTGCAAATAAGAAAAGAGAGAAAATGTGTTGTCTTCCTGTCATGGCTGTAATTGTCCACTAATCAGCTTAGGTCAATTAGCAACTCACACACACACACACACACACACACACACACACACACACACACACACACACACACACACACACACACACACACACACACACCCACACACCCACACACACACACACACACACACACACACACACACACACACACACACACACACACACACATCATACATTATGTACACAGACACGTCGCCAACACCCCCCTCCTTTGTTGTGTGTCAGCCACGGCCCTCCTCTTCCATTGTGGCCTCACACCACTGCGTCTTTCTCTCTGAAACCGGATGGTCAAGCATTGTCCCGTGTGCATTAATGATACATTTATTGTGTGAATAGCTCAGCCTAGCTACCGCCTGGGTTACCGTCCATTGGCGGTCGCTGTACGCCGGTAAGAGAATAGGTCAATGGAGTTGGAGTGTCACTGAAACAAACCGCTGTTGTGGAGCTGGCCCGCGCCGTGCGTGTTACAGAGTGCGGCGCTGACAACGGATGCGATTGTTAATTGGATGTTGTTGACATAAGTGCTGTGGGAGGTCAACGATTGGTTCCTGAAAGGGCCGAGCCCCTGGTGTTCCTTCCGACTGTTGCGTCACATGGAACAGCGTTATCACACGTCTGCGTCAGAGACACAGCCAGTGCACTCCGGCCCCATCCCCCCCCCTCCTCCATTCTCAACATGCATACGCATGCATGTATACACACACGCACACAAGCACAAACACAAACACACAGGTGCCCTCCCCCCTGGTTCAGCACTAAGATACCGAGGCAAGCTCCTTTCTGCATGTATTCTCTCATGTACTGGATGACTCAGTACCTAATGCAATTTGCCATAGATCTTTGGTCCCTGATCACAACAGAACCAGTGGTTGACGCCTTTAAAGCCCATTAGGCAACACAGGCAAGCGCGCACAGCCTGGCTGGGGGCTCAGAGAGGGCCCTCGTGGGGAGGGAGGGGAGACACTATCTTTAAAGAAGAGCGAATATGTGGTGGAATAGAATCCGATATTCTGACCATAAATAATTTGTGTGTTTAACGCGGCAGCAGCATTTTAACGAGGCTACCTGCCACATGTACACGAAGCTAAGTGTATGGTATATACACACACACACCGTACAGATGTACAGCGTGTGCCTGTTGCTCATGTGGGTTTGGGAATGGTCGGATGCTATCCCGTAGCGATCACCTGGGGGTCAACAGCAGAGAGAGAGAGAGAGAGAGAGAGAGAGAGAGAGAGAGAGAGAGAGAGAGAGAGAGAGAGAGAGAGAGAGAGAGAGAGGAGAGAGAGAGAGAGAGAGAGAGAGAGAGAGAGAGAGAGAGAGAGAGAGAGAGAGAGAGAGAGAGAGAGAGAGAGAGAGAGAGAGAGAGAGAGAGAGAGAGAGAGAGAGAGAGAGAGAGAGAGAGAGAGAGAGAGAGAGAGAGAGAGAGAGAGAGCTGCGGTGAGGGAGGAGTGTTAAGACAAGAGACTACCTATGAGGAAGAGAGAAGCATGTGGTCGGAGAAGTAGAATCCGATATTCTCTTCACAAAGTCCCGTCCACCGGTCGGCCGATAAATAATTTGTGTGTTTGACGCCGCAGCAGCCTTTGACCAAGGCCACCGGTCACATGTACACTGGCCTCAGAAGAGCACCTGTCACATGTACACTGGCCTCAGAAGAGCACCTGTCACATGTACACTGGCCTCAGAAGAGCACCCTGGACCGGACTGCTTTCCATGCCCACATCTCACACGCCTGCCTGTTCGGCCACACACACACACAGACACACACACACTACGTCTTAAAATATACAAATACGCTCATATGCAATGGTAGACGGATTGAACGATGTGCTTGTGTGTTGAAGTGTTAGCTTGTGAACCCCACACATAAAGAAGTAGGAAGCCTGCACACTCGATGCATGTTCATGAGTAATACCGGCATCATTTAAGATTTTTCTTTCTTTTGTTTTCAACAGACTTCATAGGAAGTCATGCCTGCAATGCGTGCCCTTTAGGACCGATAGAAACAAAGTGAATCCATCACAGGTGTTAACATCACTTCTGGGAACGATAATAAAGAAAGAAAAAGAAAAGCTTCTCCCTCCGTCTGCCTGTGTTCACTTGATCCAGCGGTTGCCAAGGAAACAAATCTGACTCAAGCAGTCAAAGCCCAGTTCAGGCTGTTGGTATACAGTGCTGATTACGAGTGCAGCAAAGAGAAAAATGTAGGTCAAATGTAATTTCCCTTTTGGTGATTTTCTTTTACACAGGATTGTGTGCATGCAGAGCTGTCAATAGATAACAATTAATGGCGTAGAACCTTGTTGTGTTTCTCCAGCACTTACCCCCTCGTACTAGTGAAATGGGCCAGTCCATATAATCAACCATGGGGATGACACGGGAGAGGTTATTTGAGTGATGGCAGGGGGAGGGGGAGGCACGAATGCACAGGGTGTTGTTTACCAGTGGTCTGGTTCAGAAAAGCTTATCTCTGCTCCACTTGCACTGGCATTTCGGCGTCGCTCTTCTTCTTCGTTGGCCCTGTTGAATTGTGGGGGCATGTGTTTTGAGTGGCCATGTAAAGACCTTGCAAAGGGAAGATTCAAAGGAATAAATCAGCCCGCCTTGGCCTTGTCCCTTTTCCTATATGTATCCCTAACTCATCATCATATCAAGGATTTCACAGGATTCACAAGAATTTTGACCTCGTGTCCGTCTTGCATATCCCTTCTCTGGACAGCCTTTATCAACCAGTGTTTTCCGTGCCATGCACAGCCCCCTCCTCTTTGTGTCAGCCTGATTCATTTCACATCAACGAACGTGCTTATGGAATCGTGAGGACAAGGTCGTTCTTTAGCGTATTGCCACCTCTTAAAAATAGCAACAGCAAGTTTAGAAACCCCGCCCAATGTCGGGACACTTTGTCAGTCACACCGTCTGCATGAAATCACACCGACGTGTTTCTTCAATGTCAGGCTAGTGCCATCGCGCTGCCCTGGCAAATATGGGAATAAATGGGACTATCAAAGTCAAAATGACCACATAGACAATCATTTATTGTGTATAACGATTTTCCCCGGGCTGTACAATATTTAATACATTGGACATTATTATGGGTTTTATTATTAGGCATTGTTGTGATTCAGCAACTGTCCTTGACATGACATTAAGTAATGTTGTTATATGGTCATAGAAAGAAAGGTAATCTTTGTCTATAGTTTTGTATGTAGTATTTGTCTAATTAATTCAATGAAACCTTTGCAGGACGACAGGAAATGCAATGCAAAACAGTTTTTTTAGAATTCATTTTCTGACTCCATAGAAGATTTTTAACAATTATTCGCCGAAGACGAAGTGAATAGAAGGTCGAGTGAATAGAAGGTCGAGTGAATAGAAGGTCCGAAGGTTGAGGGGTTTATTTCCCAGTACTATTCCCCGCCATTCCCAACTATTCACGCTTATAATTGATATTATTAGCGTGACGAGACGACCGCAACAATATCCAGAGTTTGGGATCTCAATCATGGGATATTGCCCAATATCGCACCAATGAAATTATGCCATCTTAGGAGGTTCTCGTGTAGCATATACTAATACATATTATGTATAACATAAAATATACACAAGCCTGCATTAAGCTCAAATTGAAATGCAATATTTATATCCAATGCCTTTATATTAATAATGTGACTGCACACCCTGATACAGAAGTAATGGTGGTTAGGCTGAGAGCGATAAGGGTAATAAAATAATAAAGATATGATTGGATCTATTTATTGATCAAGTCATTCTGCTCTCAATAGTATATCTCAATGAGAACAGGGAAAAAGAAAGATAACAAGAGTAATAAACATCACACACGTCTCAAATAGACATAGATTCTACTTCATATTTCATGGAGTATATGTAAACAAGGGTGTTGTCTTCACTCCTCTGACTGGGGGCTGGGGGCACCATTGTAGGGGGGGAGAGCCACCCCACCAGGTGATTAATTCGTGCCGGGTCCGGTCGGAACACGGCGTGGGTCTTCCCAGATTGGCATCGGCCCCTAATGGATTGGATCCGTCACCTCCCATGTCCCAATCAAAATCTGTCAATAAATCTTGTGTCTGACATTTAATGTTATCTGTTCTGTCAATTACCTGTAACTTTTTAAAACCGCTTGTTTACCTTATTTGGATCTAAACTTTGGAGAAGAAAAGAGAGAGACTTGACCTGAATCACTCAGGGCACACAGGGTTGAGCGTGTGAGTTTTGTGCACGTGAACCAACGTTACTGCGATTCCCGTCCTAATTGTCGTGTAGTATTTACTAGTAGGCTCCTTTGTCATGTCAGTCGATGCAACCATACTTGATAGCGGTGCGCCGCATGTAGCGTCGTTTATTACGTTATTCTTGCTGAGTTATGCCAGGCCTGGTGCTCTGGAGCCTCTCTGTGTTCAGGGGCCTCCTGATTTACAAATGAGGCAGCGTCAGCGGCAGGTGGGGCCCGAGTCTTTATCTGCTGAGCAGTTCTGGCCGTTTCAGATAAGGACCGGCAGAAACCCAGTGTAGACACTGGTGCCTGGGCCTGAGTACACAAACCCCCAGCAGCTGGCTGGCACCGCACACACACACACACACACACACACACACACACACACACACACACACACACACACACACACACACACACACACATACACACACACACATACACACACACACACACACACACACACACACACACACACACACACACACATATAGATAGATGCGCTTTCAACAAGCAAGCACATACACATCCTATACACACGCACACACCTATAAACACACACCCAGAGAGGTCTAAGTGGGAGAGAGGGAGAGAGAGGGAGAGAGAGGGAGAGGGAGAGGGAGAGGGAGGGAGAGAGAGAGAGAGAGAGAGAGAGAGAGAGAGAGAGAGAGAGAGAGAGAGAGAGAGAGAGAGAGAGAGAGAGAGAGAGAGACATGTGTGCATTGAAAGAAGATTCAGAATGAAGAAGTGACACTAACAAGAGGAAGATAAGGGACCTGGGGGAGTTCTGCTTAGCGACAAGCAGGGGAGGCTCTGTTTAATAAAGCCTGATGTAACACAGATGTCCCAAGAAGTTCCAGATGTGTTTCAAAGTCAGACAAAAAAGGGAGCTTATGGATTTGCCTTGGTACTGCACTACATAACCTTTAATCATTTATTTATTATCCTTTGTCCAGCTAAATAATTCTCTTCCCCCCTTCTAAGCACCACGCGCCCCACGCCCTGTGTGTGTTTTCAGCCTCTAGACCCCCAGACCTCCACAGCAGAGAGAGTTTAAGAGATGGACGGAGTTCACTCAGCTGCAGCCATAGTGCACAGGTTGACGTGACAAAGGTATCCGGGGACCAGGGCGGGGGGGGGGACAGGAAGCAGGCCGACGGGAGGGCGTCGTGCTGAGAGGCCTCGGCGTACAGACGGAGTACGCCGAGGCCTCACTTACTCCCCTTTAAGTAAAGACCTTAAAGGGGAGTTTACAGTCACCGTGGTGCAGCGTTTGGGCAGTACACAGATAGTCGGCGTTAAGCCGGCGTTTTGCAGCCACGCTGCTGTGGATATCCGGTTTGTGCGTTCCACTAGCGGAGCTCAAAAATGTCAGAGGTGTGCGACGTATGTACCAGATGAACCGCCGACCATAAATGTGATTGTGATATGTAAAAGGGATCGCACATATTGATGTCCCAACGCGAGGACCGCCACCATGTATGAAGTACAGGAGCATAGGAGTTGTATTGGTCGTAACAGCGTTTTGGTAATTAATCATGGAATCATTTTTTCATTATGGTTTGTTATTGACATCCTGTGATGCATTCGGACGTATAAGCCCTATAGGTGACCATCCGTCATGTAGCGCTCACACCGCACGGCATGACCCCAAACCGGGGGCTTCTCTGGTTGGATGTTAAACTAAGAATGTGTTTCTCTACATTGGTAGGATGGCTCATAGAGTTTACCCCCCATATTCCTCAGCCAGGTCGTTCTCCTCCTTCTCCTGCACTCCTGCACCTTCTCTGAACCTCCGTGGGGGGTGATGGGTTGTGTGTTTGTGTGTGTGTATGTGTTGGGGGGGGGGGGGGGGGGGTCAGGTCTTTGGAGGGAGTCTGAGGAATGTGTGTGATAGTTGCTAAGTGAAAGCTGCACGCGCATCACTCACAGCCACACGCAGATCTTCTTTCTCTCTCCCCTCTCTCCTTCTCTCCCTCTACCCACCTTCTATAAATATATCCCCTCTCTCCATCTACCCCCTCTTGCCTTCTCTCCTTCTCTCATATCTCTCACCCTCTATTACCCTGTACCCCCACCTGCTCTCTCTCTCTCTCTCTCTCTCTCTCTCTCTCTCTCTCTCTCTCTCTCTCTCTCTCTCTCGCTCTCGCTCTCGCTCTCGCTCTCGCTCTCTCGCTCTCTCGCTCTCTCTTTCTCTCTCTCGGTACAGGTGGACACTCGGGCTGATAGGATTATGACATTATGGATCTCTTGCGTACCATATCACATGCAAATAGTGACCATGATACCTACATTTACATTTACATTTAGGGCATTTAGCAGACGCTTTTATCCAAAGCAACTTACGATAAGTACATTTGTCATAAGAAGTGCAACAATTTATCGCCGTCGGTACAGTAAGGATGTTCATAGAACCAAGTGCAAGTACAACAATCGCTAGGCTAACCAATTCCCTGTGTTACAGCAATAATAGCAGCTACTGCAGTTGCTACACAGTTAAGTACTATAATACAATACAACACAATACAATACAATGTTGCTACACAACATTGCTACACAGTTAAGTACTATAATACAATACAACACAATACAATGTACAATGGTGGTCAGAAGGGGGAGGGTGGCTATGTAGAGTCGGGGTGGACTCTGAACAGGTCAGCCTTTTTCTGAAGATAGTGAGCCACACTGGGGTCCTGAGGTCCTGACCATCGTTATAAATTTGATGCAAGCTACTACAGGGAGCCAGTGGAGGTCCCGGAAGAGGGGAGTCAAATGAGGGAGAACTTCGGTAGGTTGAAAACGAGGCGTGCTGCCGCATTCTGGATGCGCTGCAAGGGTTTAATCGCAGAGGCAGGAAGTCCAGCCAGGAGTGAGTTTCAGTAGTCGAGGCGGGAGATGACCAGTGATTGGACTAGAAGCTGAGCCGCTTCCCTTGTGAGGAAGGGCCGGATTCTGCGGATGTTGTAAAGTGCAAATCTGCAGGATCGGGCCACCGCAGTGATGTTTGAGGTGCAGCATAACTGATTGTCCAATACCACACCGAGGTTTCTGGCAGTAGGAGAAGGAGATACAGTGATGTTCTCAACGGTGACCAGTAAGTCCATGTGTGGGCTATCTTTCCCTGGGATTAGGAGGAGCTTGGTTTTGTTGAGGTTAAGCCTCAGGTGATGGGCAGTTGTCCAGGTGCTTACGTCCGCCAGACATTCCGATATGCGTGTTGCAATCTGGGCATTATCAGATGAGGGGAAAGAGAGAAAAAGCTGAGTGTCGTCAGCATAGCAGTGATAGAAAAGCCGTGTGATGTAATTACAGAGCCCAGTGAACTGGTATAGAGGGAGACCAGAAGAGGCCCCAGTACAGAGCCTTGAGGGACACCAGTTTCAAGCGTGCAAGGTTTGGACAAGGAGCCAATCCATGTTACTTGATAGGTGCGGTTCGTCCAGTAGGATGTGAACCAGGAAAGAGCAGATTCAGCAATGCCAAGTTCAGCAAGAGTGGCAAGGAGGATCTGGTGGTTCACCGTGTCAAATGTTGCGGACAGGTCGAGGAGAATGAGAACCGAAGAGAGGGACGAGGCTCTGGCAGCACGGAGGGACTCCGTGCTCCGTGTGATACCTAAGACAATTACATAATAACATAATGACCTCAACTATTTTGTAGAAGGTTTTGGGATCGGATGCTTCAGGGGTCAAAGAGGCAGCAGTTAAGCAAGTTTATTCTTAGGTTGCATTCTTTTAAGACATATTCACAATACACTTGAAAGACCAGTTCATATTATTAACAAACATATATTTAAAATCTATTTCATATGCAGAGGAAAAGGAGCTGAAAAGCAGATACTGCTCATGATGCTATTGTACATTAACATACATTATACTATTATTACACTATATATATATATTTATATACATATATATTTATATATATATATATATATATATATATATATATATATATATATATATATATATATATATATATATATATACTATACTTTGTACTATCACAATATATTACACATTTGCATCAGACCCATGTCCTATGAAGGAGTGCTTTGTGAGGCTATAGGAGGCAGAGAGGCTGAGATGGCTGAGGACCGTAGGCTAACCCGGTGCCCTGCTGGGTCACCATGTTGAGAGGAAGCTCGCTTCATTAGACACTGAGGTAAAGAACACTGGAACTCATCCTCCACTCGGGGACTATGTGTGGTTCCAGAACAAATCTATAGTCTATAGTAAGGCTTACATTGAACTGTCAAGCTTTTCGGCAAATGTTTTCCCCCTTTTTGTCCCTTTTGATAATCTATTTGTGAATGCGCCGTTACACATGCCGTCCTGTGCTTCATCCGCACAATTGGCCCATGCTCTCTGTCCCCACTCAGACCGGCTCACTTACAAAATGCCTCGCAGGCCTTTAAAGTAAATGTTTATAGGCTCTCTGTCCCGCAGCAGAACACTAGATGAAGTGAATGGTCGGTCACCAATGGTAAATCCATCATAGAGCAGCATCAATTGTAAACAATCGTGGTGACTATTCCATTAGGGCTGTCTTTCCCTTCCTGCCTACCTTACCAGATCCAAAATCGGCAATTGGTTTGATGTGCCAATTTTCATAGTTTGCTATGTACCAGCTCCTTTATTTGAATGAATCTAAACATTCAAATACACGTACATTAGAACAATAGGAGCTTAAACATTGGAATCCTAACCGCCGACCGACCCCTCGCTGCACGTAGACATGTTTATAATCTATCGATTGTGCTTACGTCTCTGCGTATTTAACCTCCGGGTTCCCTTAGCGCTCGCTGCACGATGCATTTTAATCCTCTGCGCTGGTCGGCCGGCGGCCGCTTGGTTCCGTGGTTGCTCGTCCCCTGTGGCTGAGGACAGGTTCTTATGTAATGCCATTTTGAACGCAGGGATTAGGCTGAGGTCGTCTCCCAGGGCTGGTCAGGCCGTCCTGCTCACTGTTAGGATGTCATCTTGTCCGAGGGTGAATTTGTCACAAAGTTTGATTGTCCTTCTGATGATTGTTCTCAAAGAAGGATACGACCTCCACAGTTACAGATGCACCTTCAAGGACCACACCGGTCTGGGTGATCAAACCACCGTAACCGTCTCTTCTGGCTGCACTTAAACATCCGTCACCAATGCAATTAATCAAAATCACTTTGTCGTGCAGATTCTGCCTAAGATAACTTTGTGTTGACGCACCTGCCATGACTGTAAACAATAGCAATATAGGACTTTTGTCGTTGATATAAGAGACGTTGTCGCAATTTACTGTTATATTCTCCACAAACTCTGTGCTGAACAACGATTATTGTTCCCAAAAGACCAAAGTGCTATACTGCCATTGTTTACCTTCGTGACAGATGCGCTTACGCTACATGCTCTTCAGCAGAACCGGTGCGAGGAAGTCCTTTTCACAAACGGCATCGGTCACGGATGTATTAGTGAAGGCAGGAGAGACTGCTTTGACGGTTAACTTTGTACACCCAGACGGCTGCTGTCCTTTAAACACACACACTGGTACCCTGACAGAGAGGCTCCCGTCCTGTCTGTGAAAGCAAACAACAGTCAGGCGGTCAGTTCGAGGCGTTCTGTGCCGTTGTGACCCATCAGGACAGTGTGTCGAGGTATAATGGTTTGAGTCTGAGCTGGATTCAGATAAATGTGCTCATGTGGAAGACTGAAGCGCTGAGATATTTGGGTTTCTGTAGTACACAGTACAGGTAAATTAAATTATTTATTTATTTATCCTCCACTATGGAGGTAATAATACTATTTATTTATTAGGCTTAGGCAAGGATTTTTATTTTTATTTTCTGCCGGGCTGATGGTGTATGTTTGCGAGTGTGCGTGTTTTTCTTTTGTTTATTGTATGTACTGTTGGGTATGGACACACCCTGCTGCTCCTCCACATCTGAAGTTCCTAACGGAAAAATAAAGTAATTTGAATTTGAATTTGAATTTGAATTGAGGTAGCAGGTATACTGTACATCACACAGACAGCGTTGGCGGGCACAGTTGTGTAAACAGCGCCGTAGCATGTGTACTGTGTCAACCCAAGCTGTCTTCAGAGCTCTCGTGTAAACCAATCAATTGTGTTTTAAGTTTTTTTTTATGTTGTGTGAGCTCAAACACGGCAGTGTGAGAGAGATACAGTTGTAGGACGGCCCATGCATAAAGATAAACCATAAATGCGTGGATGTGTGTATACATGCAGTCAGACACAGGAGCCACTTACCTGGTCACACACACATACACACACACACACACACACACACACACACACACACACACACACACACACACACACACACACACACACACACACACACACACACACACACACACACAGGGCTTGGTGGCAGTTGCTGCTTGAAAAGCGAGAGCAATGTCAACACAGCCCTGCAATCCCAGCCATCTGCCTGCCACTGCCCATATATGTCCCACTCTTTCTTTCTTTCTCTCTCACTCACTCTCACTCTCATGCGCACGCGCTCTCTCTCTTTTTTTCTCTCTCCTCTCTCTCTCTGTCTATCTCTCTCTCTGGCGCTTTTGTTTATTTCATTCTTTCGTGAACACTCCCCTTTTCTCTCTCTCCTTTTTGTTGTTGTCAAAGATCTGGCTGGTGGACAACAGGTGCTGAGAGTCACCGTCTGCCCCTCCTTGTCTCTCTCTCCTTCCTCCTCGTCTCCTCATTTTGTTTTCCTCTTTGATTTTATTCTCTTCATGTTCTCCTTCCTTCCCACCATCAACAGTGGACACTTCTTGATTACCTTAGTTTTGTGCTCCTCTCCTTACCTGCTCTCAAGCAGCTGTACATCAGCGGCTCATCGGGCTTGATGTGTTTACTGAATTTGAGTTTCCTTTATTTAGAACAGTTACTATTGTGCTCTATCATCATTGGTTTGTGATGATCCGTCGTTATTACAGTTTTTCTCAAAACTCTAAACACAAAACTGAAAAGAGTTAAACATTTTGTCAAAACTCCATACATCTCTTTCAAAACGAAACAGTTCACATAAACACAGCTATCATATGAACATCTTTTGGTGTGAACGCATTAGGGAGCATCAATTAAACACTGGTGAGATAATAATAATAATAATAATAATAATAATAATAATTCAAATGTATAAAATTGTTTAGAAATTGATTCCTTTTTAAAGTTGCAATTAGGTGGTACAAACAGTGTAAAGACTGTTGCCATATTGTAATACAATACTGTGAATACATAATATAAATATTGCATTGACACAATCGTATCAGAATAGGATACAATGCATATTTGTCTATCCAATGAGGTCCAATGGGATATACTCACAATCCCTGATTCCCAGAGTCATACTGTACTTATAGTTGATTCTGCAACATTGTTCTGAGAATACACCAACGTAATTGCACTGATAAGTAAAATGAAAAACACGACAGTAAGAAAATGTGTGTGCACAAGTAAAAAAAGGTAACAAAGCAAATATTTATTTGTTACTGTAATACAGTCAAATGTTCAGCTGAACTGACTGCATTAAAAGCTTTTCGTAGGCAAACAAAAAATAAAAATAAGAATATAAATGAGGTGAAACAGATCTACATGTAAATCAGTATGTATCCCTCCTCCGACCCTGATCAGGCCAGAGGACCATATCTACAACACAGTAGAGCTCACAAGTCATCTATTATGCTCTTACACATGATTGAAGTGTTTTGCCAGTTGAGTTTGAACAGGTGAGAAGTGAGTTAGACTTATTGGTAATTTGTTGTTGCGTTTTGAAGGTCAGTGTTTCCAGGTGAACCGAGTGTGCTAAATAATGAGATTTGTCCTTAGAGTTTTGCAAAAATGTGATTTAGAATTTCTATATGCGTGAAAACAATGGAGTTGTGCTTAGAGTTTAGCAGTCTGGAGTATTGTAGTTGATACATGAGGTTCAAGTTTTCAGAATTGTGTGCATAGTGCAATTTTTTGTGTGTAAACAATTGAGAAAAAACTGTAAATAACAGTGATATCATGAGATTTTTTTCAGGAATAACAGCAGGTGGCAGTATTTATATCACATCACACATTGACGCTATAAAAACAATTAAGAAACATAAACGGGATCCCTCAGCATGAATACCAAGAAGAGAGACACAATGTTATTGTTGGAAGAAGAGGGCATTTGTTCCAAAAGTCAATATTAGGCTAAAGCTCAAGATATTGATATGGAGCCCAGTGGGCTTTCTGTTGTGAGCGTTTTCCTGTCTCCGGCCGCATCCTCTGGAGTACACAGCTTTGCCTTCAAGTGGTAAACAAATTTATCTCAAAGGATATGGCCCCGATCACAGGTCAATCATTTATCCCATTTCCCAGGATTCATTTGGAAATTTTTTGTGTAACTCTGTTGGAGAGCCGAGAACATGCTAAAAAGAGGGTCATTTGAAGCCGAGCTGGGCGACGTAAACCGTGCTGCACAATATATTAAGTAGTTAATGGACTGTGAAGGGACAAAGGGGACAACAGATTCCACAAATAGGATGATTTCCTGCGAGAGGAAATGCGCCTGCATGTTTGTGTTTTTGTTAGTACACGTGTGTGTGTGTGTGTGCGTGTGTGTGTGTGTGTGTGTGTGTGTGTGTGTGTGTGTGTGTGTGTGTGTGTGTGTGTGTGTGTGTGTGTGTGTGTGTGTGTGTGTGTGTGTGTGTTTGTCTGAATGTGTGTGTGTGTGACAATTATCTGTGCATATTTTTAAAGTTTGTTCTGGGTAATGTTTGGAAGCATTGCTAAAGTTTTATATTAGTAACTAATGTAATAATTCATGATTCATTTTATTGTTGACTAATCACTGGATGAACAATTGACAAAAAGGAATCATAAGCCCAAAGTATTTGTATTTATGAAGATGTAAGAAAGACTTGTTATTTCTCATGGTATTTCCATGTAATAAAGGACAAAAAAAAGGAATCTAGAATTTTCTGTCAACAAATGATT
>NC_079412.1:18121233-18128733 GCF_026213295.1 Gadus chalcogrammus
CCATGTGCTGTGTGTTCAGTTGTTCACACCATCCAAAAAGACAGCATTCGTGCCACTTCAGCCTGCAGCGTGAACTTGAACATGACCTTAGTGTTTTCGATTTTAAATGCTCTTACACACTCGATAACATTGCTACTTAATTCCGGTCACCAATTCATACATTGCATGGTCTTGCGCAATACAATGTAAAGTTGTGTTGTTCGTTATCGGGCTGGTTTGCTAAAGAGGCTAATGTAGCTAACAATAAACAACGACTAGCCAATTTCATGACACAATCACAAAGACGAACAGCAACGCTATAAATAATCCCAGAGTTGACGGCAAAAGTGCAACTCGGAAGGCTGGCGTCCGAGGATTCAGGAACACACCATTAGAATCCTATTTATAATTTCCACTTCCTCTTTTCTCCCCTGACCTCCATCCCTCCTTCTGGCCTCAGGAAAACCACTGCCTGCGTATCAAGATTCTGGGGGACTGTTATTACTGTGTGTCCGGCCTGCCAGAGCCCCGCGCCGACCACGCCCACTGCTGTGTGGAAATGGGCGTCGACATGATAGAGGCTATCTCGTAAGTCATGCTTGAGTGTGTGTCTGTGTGTGTGTGTGTGTGTGATTATTTTTTGCACTTGCACTTGTGGGATGTTGTTGACGCCAAAGGCTCCTTGTGTGTTGTGCAGGCTGGTGCGAGAGGTCACGGGGGTCAACGTGAACATGCGCGTGGGCATCCACAGTGGGCGGGTGCACTGCGGCGTGCTGGGACTCAGGAAGTGGCAGTTTGACGTCTGGTCCAATGATGTCACGCTGGCCAACCACATGGAGGCCGGGGGCAAGGCAGGGTGAGGACATAGGCCTCACACACAGAAGAGCATGCATTAAATGCACATGTGCGTGTGCATATGCAAATGTACACACACACACACAGTAACTCAAGCATACACACACACTCACACACATACATACACCCCACTCACACACACACATACATGCAGGGACATCAAGTAAATACACACACACACACACACACACAGGCAGGAACACAAATAAATACACCCACACACACAGGCAAGAACACAAATAAATACACACACACACAGGCATTCAAATATGTACACACACGCAGGAACACAAATAAACACACACACACATGCAAACACACACACATCGAAAGGAACACAAATATATACACAAACAGACCTACATTTATAAATATAAACAATGCAACACACTAATTTTGAAGTGATCACTGAGATCACCCGCCATAGGTGACATCACATAACCTTTTAAACGAGTTTCCACAAACCTGCGTTTCACCAGAGCTAGTGATGATGACCCAGAGGTTCTGGGTTCAAGTGGAGGTTTGCCCTTTATGTCCGGATCTCTGCGGTCTTACAGTCGCATCCACATCACCAAAGCCACGCTGCAGTATTTGAACGGCGACTATGAGGTGGAGCCGGGCTTCGGAGGGGAGAGGAACGCCTACCTGAAGGACAACAGCATCGAGACCTTCCTGGTGCTGGGCTGCAGTGAGAAGCGGGTCAGTGGACCAGCCCCAGACAGGGCTCCTTCAGCCACAACAGAGAGATGTGGCTCCAGGCATCTGTTGCTGATGTTGATCGATTATACATGCAGTTATTTTTTCTGAATGTTCCACTTACCCTAACCCTTTTCTTATCTTGCTTCCCGTCGGAGCAGAAAGAGGAGAAGGCGACGATGGCGAAGATGCAGCGAACCAGGACCAACTCCAATGAAGGACTGATGCCTCGCTGGGTCCCCGACAGAACCTTCACCAGGACCAAGGACTCCAAGGTCTTCAGGCAGATGGTGAGATTTTCTCCGAAATCGGATCTCTGTTGTACAGTTAGATTCAACATTTCAGAAATTTCATAAGTTATTGAAATGACTTGAGCAATATGTTCTTTCCCCTCCTCAGGGGATCGATGAGAGCTCCAGTAAAGACAAGTAAGTAACCATCAATCCATCTATCCATCTATCAATCTATCACTCTATCAATCTATATATATATCAGTGGAGGCTTCTCCAGTGAGGAGAGGGAGGAAGATTCTCCTTAACATTGTTGAGAATAGAAAATGCAGATTGCCCAGACTACTGTAATGAATTAATGCCATTAAATATGACTACTGTAATGCCTTTGAATATGTAAGGTTTGTTTCCCTGGGACATTAGGGAAAGGGGGACATTAGCACCCCCTATCGCCTATTGACAATTACTTCAGGAAGGACGTTCCGACCTCAGCCTCCATTGACTCCCATTCATTTCGCCGAAAGTGTTGGCGGCCGGTGAATAACACCGGAGCCCTGGCTGCGCTATGAACTAATAAGCAGGAGCCCTGGCTGTGGAGCAGCCTGGAGGGAGGGGTTATCCCCTCACCTCTAGGCTACGAGAACCAACAAACCCGCTCAGTCGTATTCTTTGTTTACACTGAGCAGTGCGGTACTATTCGCTTATATTGGCGTTTCCATAGCCGGCGGCCGGGCTGCGGAGCCCGTGGCCGGGCAGGGCTGCCGCGGACGAGGTGGATAGACTTGATCTATAAATTAAGTCCCTCAATCTTAATTGGCTTAACACCAGGACCAACATTCTGAAACATCCATTAACATTCACATTTGCCGTAAACAACGTTTGGCTTACAGCCCATGTAAATAGTTGTGAAATAATGCTCTTGTCGTTCTTTTAATTGTTTGTTACTCTGACCGTTCTGTTTGATATTGTGGAAAAGATGTTAGCGATTGATTCAGAGCAGGATGCATTTTAAATGGCATCACTTTTGGTCTTGCGTCATCTTTTTCTTAAAACAATTGTAGCTGAAAATAAACATATCCAAATTACAACCAATAGCTTCAGTCATTGAGGGCAAAAATAGGCCAAATGATAGGCCCAGATTTTTTTATTTTGTTTTACAAATCAAGAGTAGGCCTGATTTGACTAATTGGCCTTACATCCTTTTCTTCTGCCCTTGTAGTCCTGCTGCCCACCAGCTTTCAAAGTACAATAGTGCCACTGGTGGATGCGTATCAATTCACATAATTATCCCTCCCTGCTATTTTGTAGTTCACCAAAACACCCTGTAACAACTTGAGTCTCACATACTTGTGCCACCATATGCCACTAACAGTGCATGCAGGCCAATGGCAACCAAGCGCACAGTCTTTCCTCCCTCATTGTAAAAACCACCAGCCGCCAGTGATATATATATATATATATGTATATATATATAACTATAACTACATCTCTCTCTCTCTCTCTCTCTCTCTCTCTCTCTCTCTCTCTCTCTCTCTCTCTCTCTCTCTCTCTCTCCCTCTCCCTATCTCTCTGTCCATCCATCCATCCATCCATCCATCCCTCCATCCCTCCCTCCCCAGCCGCTGCGTGCAGGAGGCGATGAACCCGGAGGACGAGGTGGACGAGTTCCTGGGCCGGGCCATCGACGCCCGCAGCATCGACCAGCTGAGGAAGGACCACGTGAAGAAGTTCCTCCTCACATTCCAGACGTCCAGCCTGGAGAAGAAGGTTTGTGTTACACACCGGACGAGGTTCAGCCCTCTGAAGATCTTAAACCAGAAGCCCTTGTTGTCTGACGGCCCCCACCTTGTCCCTGTTGTCGTGCCCCCCCCTGCAGTACTCCAAGAAGGTGGACGATCGCTTCGGGGGCTACGTCGCCTGCACCGTGCTCGTGTTCTGCTTCATAACCTTCATACAGATTGTCATCTTTCCCCAGTGAGTACTTCCTACACACTCATATACATTGTGAGACCATCCAGATATTCAGGTTTGTGTTTCACAGTGAGCGTCCGTCTGGCCCAGGCAGGGCACTTATTGATCTCCACGTGTGAGTGCTGCCGTACTTTGTTATATAAAAACTCCAGCCAATCAGATTAAACGACTAAGTGACGCTCTAGCCCTCTTCCATCTTCCCGAATCCAGTTGGAAGTCCAGCAAAAACATATTATCCTCTGAGAAAAGCCTTCCGGGCAGACGTCTGTTCGTCTTTTGACGTTGTTATTTAATCTATTTCATACGAGACAGTTTTGATTGTTCCGTAGATTGCTACACTTTCCTCGGGCATCGCCATTGTTGTTGTTTTCCGGCAGACTGCGACTGATCTGCAGAGAGTAACAGAATGTAAACTTGCAAGATCAGGATGGTCTCACTAGGCTACTTAAAACTTTATGTTTGTTTAAAATAGTACCCTATAGATATTCTGTATTAAAATGTCATCCTGATGTGTGTAAATATTTGTTTTCTCTCACAGCACCCCGGTCATGCTGGGAATCTACATCACTATCTTCATCATCCTCGCCAACATCCTCTTCATCTGTGCCATATACTCTTGCATTAAGGTAGCTAGCCTGTCTGTCTTAAAGGTGCTCTTTGAGAGAATCAGAAATTCCTATTCATTACTGATCTCTTTGGCCGGTAAGTGAACTGCAGCCTGAGGTGATCTCCTAGAGACAATAACAATCATCATCTAATGTTGGTTATAATCATGAGTGAACATCAGTGATAAACAGACACAGGGAGTGGCCTGAGTGGTTAATGCGTATAAAATGTACAGATTATAAATTATATCAGCCATCTTCCAGGCTTAGGTGTAAGTTCCTTCAATTTCCCTTGAAAACCGACTCGGTTGGAAAATAATAGAAATCACACCGCAGTCTATTCTATAAAATGGATAGAGGCTGGAGGTCTCGTTTCTTGAGGGAAATTACAACTTTTTCACATGTTACCGATTTAAGCGATTTATGCATGTAACAAATCCTACACATAGTCCCTTTAATTTAAGCTATTTATAGTAAATTAAGTAACTTAAAGTATCGTTCTCTTTTTGGTTGGCTCCTAATACTTGAATCTCTTCTGTAGCTCTTTCCGGCTGCGATGCAAACGGTCTCAAAGAAGATAGTGCAGTCTCGCACCAACAGCACTCTGGTCGGGGTGTTCACCCTCATCCTCGTCTTCATCTCGGCCTTCGTCAATATGGTGCGAACACACAACACAGGGCCAGCCTGGACATGCTGGGCATACTCGCACAGACAACACACACGCAAACGCACGCGCACAAACACATATGTAAATGCACACAAACAAAAAAACTTTACACACAAATACTTAAAGCATGATGTACATGCTGATATACACTGTGTATAATCTAACTGTGTGTCTCCATGTTGTTCTGGCCTCCAGTTCGCCTGCGACACCACGGGGCTGGCGGAGTGTGTCGCCGAGAAGTTGAACACTTCTGCTGCCATGGTGACACCGTGTCTGATTCGAAGTCTGAACGTGTCCCTGGAGGGCGGGCTGGAGGTCTGCCCCAGCAGAGGCCCCTCCTGTCCCTTTCCTGAGGTGATGAAGCACCTCCCTGCTGTCCCAACGTCTCCTCGAACGCTCACATGGTTCCCTTGCCCATTATGTGTCATTGTGTGTAGCTCAACTGGTAGAGCGTAGCATTGATATCACCACAGGGATGAGGCTCCAACCCTTCTGGGGCCACCTAGGCTAAGGATCCACTCACTGTTTAGTGACCTTAGATACTTTTGATAAATGTCCACCATATTGGCCGGTATATCCATGTTTATTATAGTCAGATGGTTGAGCTAGAATTTAGTGACTGAAATACACAATATACGCAATATTATGGCCATTGGCACGCACACTAATCAAAAGCACACTTCCTTTATTTTATTTCAAAGTCTAATGCATACATGTCTATATTGATTGAGATTCAGGGACTTTAGCGTAATTAATTGACACTTGATCCTGAATGTGTGACAAAGCATAATCCAAGGCTATATTTCTACATTATAGCTTTTTCTTCATCTTGCCATCGGGTGGGTGCTACTTTAAGCCACTCCTCAGCTGACAGTGGTGTTTGTGCCTGTGTGTGTGTGTGTGTGTGTGTGTGTGTGTGTGTGTGTGTGTGTGTGTGTGTGTGTGTGTGTGTGTGTGTGTGTGTGTGTGTGTGTGTGTGTGTGTGTGTGTGTGTGTGTGTGTGTGTGTGTTTGTGTGTGCGTGTGCATGTAGTATTTCAGCTACAGTGTTCTGCTCACCCTGCTGGCCTGCTCAGTCTTCCTGCAGATCAGCAGCATCGGCAAGCTGGCCCTGATGCTGCTGATCCAGTTCACCTTCCTGCTGCTGGTGGAGTGGCCACAGAGGGCGCTGTACGACAACGCCGACCTCTTCGTCACCTCTAACGCCCTGTGAGTGCTGTCGCCAAAACCAAAACTCAATCAATGTCAATGAGAGTGGAGAACTAAATTCAGCAGGTTTTGAAAGATTTGTACCATTTGCTCTCTATCTGTTGACATCATGTATATTTTCTTTTGTAGTGATTTCAACGCAACAACTTCATCATGGTGAGAACTCATGACTCATCTTTTTCGCTCAGATCTTACGTAGAACAAATTGGACAGTATTTCCAATTATTTCACAAACAATGTCAATAACAAACCTCTTTTTCACTCATAGGTCCAGTTATAATGAAACCTCGGACCAGTGGTAGGATTTCTGATAACATTACGCACAACCTTTACAGGTGTAAAGGTTTACAGTACAGTATCTCCCATTGTTTATACTCTTCTCCTTAAACCGTTTAGCTCTGCCTGACCTTTGACCCCTGTCTCCCACTGCAGCCCGTTCGTTGTGACCAAAGTGTCCCTGAGGGTCATGACGCCGGTGATCCTCACGGTGTTTGTCCTGGCGCTGTACCTGCACGCCCAGCAGGTGGAGTCCACCGCTCGCCTCGACTTCCTCTGGAAGCTACAGGTACCCCATAGATCCTCTAGAGGGCGCTCTCCCACCACTTTAACCCGCGATGTAGCTCTCTGCCAAAGGGCCACTTTTAGGGCAACAATATATCTGGTAAATGTATCTTGTTAATTTTTTTGTTTTACATTTTAGTATTCATTATGATTATTTTTTCTTCCACTTTAGTATTCATTATGAGTATTTTTTCTTCCACTACGGTGTATTTCTCACATCCTTTCCTGATAAACGGTTAAGGTAGTAAGACAGTACTCACCATGTACCTTTTTCCTTTGTGTTTGCGGGCATGTGTATGCATGTGTGTCTTTTTCTGCGTATGTGTATGTCTGTGGGTGTATGTGTGTGTGTGTGTGTGTGTGTGTGTGTGTGTGGGTGTATCAGGCCACGGAGGAGAAGGAGGAGATGGAAGAGCTGCAGGCCTACAACCGCCGCCTCCTCCACAACATTCTGCCCAAGGACGTGGCGGCCCACTTCCTGGCGCGCGAGCGGCGCAACGACGAGCTGTACTACCAGTCGTGCGAGTGCGTGGCCGTCATGTTCGCCTCCATCAGCAACTTCTCCGAGTTCTACGTGGAGCTGGAGGCCAATAACGAGGGAGTGGAGTGCCTCCGCCTGCTCAACGAGATCATCGCCGACTTTGACGAGGTAACGGCCGCAAAGGTGGATGGAGTTAATGGTGGAGGAGATTCGATGTCCATTCCGTAGTCACCTGCAATGAATGCCA
>NC_079412.1:18131233-18176233 GCF_026213295.1 Gadus chalcogrammus
TTCCAACTATGTTGCTAGGCAGTCTACATAACCTCAGTAATTTCCCCCCAAATGCAGCCAATGACTGCTTATTTATTTTCACAAATATATAAAATGCTTTATTTATCATTTCTCATTAAGTTAGCTAAGAGAGAATTGGGTGCCATCTTCTATTGCTAGAGGATGATGCTGCCCCCAACTTATATACATGTGAGGAAGAGAAGCGAATTTGAGCTTTGATCGCAACCATCTAAGAATCAGAAGTAGGTCTGCCTAGGATTACGCTCTCCCTGATCCTCATCCCAGGTCAGACTGGTTCCTTAACGTTTGAGCAGCCAGTAGACAGGTGGTGTTCAGCCATAAGAGTGCAATGTCAATAAATGTCCCGTTTTACAATTATTTAGCTTTTTGGAGCAGATGGAAGGAATTTAAAAAAGGACATGGATCACCAGATTGTTCCACAGCCATCAGGGGAAAAAGGTTTCAGTGGTATCATCTTGGATTTTCTATGAAAAAAGAGGATGTTGTTTAAAGACAAGGAAACATACGACATGTACATTATGACTGAATACTGTGCTTGGAAGGGGCATAACTATTTTCACTGTGAGGTTTTTATGATACAACTAAACTGCTCTCTTGCCAAACTGAACTGCTCTGAAGCATGTCTGATTGTGGGTTCTTGTTTTCCTTTTTTTTTTAATGTTGGGTATCTTCTATCACCTCTGTATCCATCATTTCTATATTCTTAATGTTATTATTATAATGATTCCAAATTATAATAACTATTATTATTATTATGATTATGCTTATTAGGATTCCATTCCAGTGAACGAGGATCAAAGACCAGCAGGCTTTCTTGTGTGGACAAGCGTCGATCATAAAGAGCGTATGCTTACTGGTACCAAGTGATCAACTGTTCCCTTTGGATTCTGCTGGCTCCTAACGAACAGCGCAGTATTTCAACAGACCACGCAGATATGAGGGTGCCGCGGAAGAAACACGAGCATTATATGCTTACCCGACGACACAGCAGTCAACACAGATGCATGTGATTCACTGTACCTTTTTATTTTAATTTCTAACACTTTTTGCAGTATTGTATTCTCCGTCAGGCGTAAAGTTGACCTCTCCCTCCCATGCCTTAAACCTTGTATAATTAATTAGCGTTTCCAAATGGCAGTACATGACCACACATGCAGTATTTATGTAGAGAGAGGCAGACATGTCGAAATAACATATATAACATAGATATAACTCATTTATGTTTGTCCCCAAATTTGTCTTTCAGGGAAACTGGAAAAAAATCGTTGTATTGCCTTAAGTTAATATCAAAACCAATTGTAGGAGAACACTGAACAGCAACTGTGCCTGCATAGCCTATATGTACTGCTGGTATATGGAGAGAACAAGTTTGTCCAAATAATCTTTCAGTAAATATTCTCATGAGAATAATAATAATAATAATAATGTAGTCTTATTGGTTGGAGGCATTTTAAAATAATAATAAAAAACATTATCGGGTCATTCTTACTTTTCGAGAAGTCACCCAGAAATTGCTCTTCCACCTGTTTTAAACTGGTAACCAACAGTTGATCATGTTTGGACCAAAGCCAGCTCATGCAGCCCTGTACTGTAAGGCCCTTCTGTGCAATGATAGTCGGCCTTTTGGACACGTTGAGGGGATACCGGGAGACATTTGGAGTATGGTGGTAACAAAACACCAAGTGTGCTGTGACCAACGAACAGAGATTTATATGGGGCAAACAGATTTATAAAGCGGACTTGGGTTTCTTGAAATGTGCATTGTATGTATTCTATTTCTATTGGCTGTTCATAGACTTGTGTTGATTGTTAACTCTTGGGATGTCTTGGGGAGGAAGGTAGGGGACGGTGGCTGAAGGTCCATTCTACTGAAAACAGTGTTTTTGCTCAGGCCTATAATAAATCCTTCCGTATTTGTTTTTTGTTTTCTTTGTATTTTGCTGAGTTGAAGGTGTTTAAACGGGGAGGACACAGAGAGAGTTGAGGACTATATGACAAAGAGAAAATAAAATCCCCTTGAAGAGAAAATTAATAAAAAATAATTCAATGGCAGTTTGGATTGTTTGTTGTGATTTGAAGGCTTCTATTCTGATGGCTTCTACGACACAATACGGTCACAAGGACTCATGGTCCAATGTATAGACCTATCTTCAATTTAGCTTATTTTAGTCTAGTATAGATGGATTCATTATGCAGGGCCTCGGTTAAAGATAAGTCTATGCAAAGAGAATATACCAAATTTGAAGCATGAATCTCTCATGGTAATCATACAAGGAACCTGAACGTTTTCAAACCTTCACCTTTATATGCAGAGAGAGCCCTATTTGATCTAAGAGAATGGCATTGCAGACAATGCTCGTATGGTTCAGGACAAGCCTCAAAACAGACTGAAGTCGGGGTCCGTCAGCATCATGGCTTTGACAAAACTGCAAAGAAACATGACAAAGAAGCAGAGAAGACACCATCAGCCTAGATCACAAACACAAAACAAAAAATGAGATTTCAATTATTTTATTAAACGTTATTAAAACCATAATGTCACATACTTGGTCATTTCACTGTTCTGACGGGGAAAACGTTTCATTTGGGTCCAGGGTTCAGGGCCCTCAGTCTTGGTTACCGACCAGCCGTATCGCTGGTTGTCCGTCAGAGGCACGCGGTACAGCTGATTGGGGTCTGAAAGAAGCAGTCGCCAGACATGTATTTAGGGCCATCAGGTCATGGATGAGAGCACTATCGCTCTCACCTGACCAATTCACTCCCTGAACTCACATGTCGGTATCTGAATCCGTTTGACCATCTCTCTGTACTGTTCCTGCCTTCCAAGGTTGGTGTCCCTGCTGTGGGAGAAATGCTGGGTGTCAGTGCACCTGGGGTGAGGTGAGGCCAGCCGTGAGCCCCCATGTTGGGGATTAGTCCTGCCACCTGTAACACAAAGAGAGACAGACAGACAGAATTGTTCTCTCACTGTTGCTGCAACAAGGCTCTTTTGTTGCAACATCAACCAGTTTGTTGAGAAGAGCAGCTGAAGAGATCAAATGTATGAGGGCTTATTTTGAACATCGATTGTATTACCAGAATTTTATTTCATTGTACAAAAAAAGTATTTCTGGGATACAAAGCTAAATTTAAATTGGCCAAATGGATGTCTTTCCTAGTTAAAGCATCATTACCTACTTACTTTTAGCACTTTGAGGTCATTAAGTTGATGTAAAGTGCATGATAAATAAAATGTATTATTATTATTACTTTCAGCATTAATGGACATGTCTAATTGTCATTGAATAAATAGCTTCCCTAAAAGTGTTAATGATAATTATATAAACACCTCTTTGACTTTTTTAGAAGCATTTCAAGTATATCATTTAGTTTTAATCCTTTAGTCTCTGCAGGCTGAAAATGTAATAATACCCTGCCTTGCATAGGATATATAGGCTTCTTCTAAAACGTCTATAACATAACTTCTGCCTCTTTTCTACATTCATTTATTCTATGTTGCAAATGTACAGATCACTTAACTTGTGTGCACGGCGCTCCTCTGGGGGTTATCATTTGATCCCCTATGGGATTTTGATACCCCAGGTTTGTTATCCCAAAGAAAGCCATCCTGTACAGGTTTCCTTATAAAAACCAAACGGGGGTGAAAATCACAACTATCGGTGTAGTTGACCGTATCCATGGTTACAGGCGCCGCCCCCGGGATCTACGGTTCCGTTTATGAAACCTTTTCACAGAGGTTTTACTTTCCACTACTTGTCCTTACACCTAAATAAATAATGCTTCCGCTTATTTGTTCTTCAATATAGCCTTCTTTAAAGGTTCGTCTCTCGATTTTTATTTAATCTTTAATTTTAACATCAGCTATACTTTGAACTCAAGTTTAGAGAACAGGTGGCAGCTAACGTTTTTTTTATTATTAATTACAATTCGATAGTTTTGCGTTCGGTCCATGAAATACAATACAGGCCTATGCAAACATAGCGTAGTTGGCCTATTCTTTTGATTTAAAATAGTCAATCTTATCTACCTGTAGCAAATTATTTTATGTCCCATCAATAGAGCAAGGCAATCATTATTTTTAGTATTTTATTGCACTTCCTTCTCTTCCTCCGTCCTTCCTCCTTCCATCTATCCTTGTGTAAATAGCAGCCTTCCTGTAATACCGGCTGGGCACTGCTTCCTGCCTGGCAGCAGGTCCAGTCATGGTGCATAGGGTGACTGTGTTGGGACAAGCAGCTCTTTATCTGTGCATTGGACAAAGCCTTGGTAAATGAACGAGGCGCCCGCATTGGCCTGATGTTGCGCTGTGAAAACAATATGTAGGCTATAAGTTAATTGTAACTTCCTTTTATTTGCAGTTGTTTGCAAGATTTAGTTTATTTTCAATTTAGTGTGAGGTCAGTGTACATGTTGATACACAACAACAACCTTCTTCAACTGAATAAAAATATTAAAAAAAATATTCTTGCGAGACTTGAGACTTTATTATTATAGATTGTATTTTACACATAATAATAATAATAATAATACATTTAATTTAGAGGCGCCTTTCAAAACACCCAAGGTCACCTTACAGAGCATATAGTCATCATACATATTTAAAAAAAAAACAAGACATTGTGGAAAAAATAAAAAAATAAATAAATAAACAAGCAATAAGAAATAAATAAAACAAAAACAAGACAAAACAAAACAAAAAAAAAAAAAACAATCAAAACAGTGATCAGTTAGACGTTGTGTGCGAGTTTGAACAGGTGAGTTTTGAGTTGTGACTTGAAGGTTGTAATGGTGTCTGACTGTTTTATGTGTGGGGGGAGGGAGTTCCAGAGCCTGGGTGCTGAACAGCTGAATGACCGGGCACCCATTGTAGTGAGTCGTGATGTGGGGATACATAGTAGTCCAGCAGAGGTTGAGCGGAGGGAGCGGGAGGGAGTGTATTCTTGGAGGAGGTCGCAGAGATAACTGGGGGCTAGGTTGTGGAGAGCTTTGTAGGTGAGGAGTATCTCCTTACATACATACATCCATTCTCTCAAGATTTTGACACTTGTTTGGATATCGACGCCTGCAAAATTACCCAAAGACTTGATTTGGACGGTACATAGGCCTACATCTGAGGTTTGCTCCTGGCCTGTTCCAATCGACTCACTTGTTCCCACATTCCCTATTCCCTAGTGAACACTATGGTGCACTACCTACTAGTAGGGCAAAATGTGGGGAGCCAGATTCGAACACTCACATTTGGGATAACACAATCACAAAATGACACCTTTCAGTAAACTATAGGCACACACACGTGGACCACTTTGAACAGAGTCCTGTGTGAAGACACCTTTGAGGAAGTCTTTAAAGGACGGCCTGCCCTATTCTTATGAGCAACCATCATCACTCAGTTGTAGACTACTGAGGGCTTCTGCTGTGTAAATAGTTTCCCTACATTTGAGGAATTTCCGGTTAGGCTGGACTCATGGGAGGGAACTGAATATAACCAGAATATTATTCTCACACAGTGGCTGCGAAACAGCCCAGGTTACACTGAACAGATATAATAGGCTATGCACACACTTTCGTTAGAACACACAACACAACTTCAATTGGCAAGTTTTAAAGAGCTGGTATCCTCATTACAGGATGGCAGTTTAAAAAACAAAGGCTTTGGCACAGGTAAGCAGCTGTGTTGTGACTAGGTTCAGCTCTGGTTCAGACATGGTGCCATTTAACTGTGACGCTTCAACAGTGTGGGAATTAAGCAAGTGTGGCCCTTTAACTGTGCCGCAACAGCAGACTGTTAGGACAACACTGTTATCCGTTGGTCCATCTGATTAACAGGTCATGGAACCAACTGGTCTTTCTTGCTCAACTGGTATAGCATGGCAAAACATTGCCTAATTCACAATAATGTAAGCACTCGCAGTACTGTAAGAACATTTGCATGAAATAAATGGCATATGGCTATAACTGTGGAGCCATGTGGAGTATTTTATTCTTGGTTGGGTAAGCGGTCGCTCATTAAGCCCCGCCCACTAAACGCCCTGGAGCTTCGGCGCATCTCTGTGTGGTGCATGACATCATAGGCAGCGACATCGATGGGAAGTCGAGCGAGCGCTGGTGAGTTTCTCCTAAACCAATAAAATCACTGAATTCCGCCTTGTCATTTAAACAGGGAAGTAGCTCCAATTGCTTCAAAGAAAAACGCACACGGACTTTCATAGCAGTAGTGGGCTGTCATTAGTTTACCCCCGGTGTTGGTGTTGTTCAGCTTATTAACAGATCACCATACAATCGTTCGGGCCAGCACTGTAAGTATGAGGCTATGTTTATTTGAGGTGCTATCGCGATTGTATTTAGAAAGAAATCGGGCTGTCTTATGGTTGCTAGCTGCGAATGATGAGTGAATAAGATGATTTGTTCAACATGCTGTCAAACATGTAACAGTTGGTGCCTAAGCTTGGTGACCCGGCTCTTTTCTTAGCTTAGCAGGTTAGTCGAGCATGGGTTTATTCGTGTGTAAGCTGGGTTGAATGCAGCTCATCATTGAGATCATCAATTACCACCCATAGAAACAAATACATAGTGTGATTCACTGTGACATGCTGGTTTAACGCCATGCTAGTTGGCAGGATTCTCAGGTTGCCGTAGAACGATTTATTCTGTTAAAATAGGGATGAGACAGGGATTGACCTGATACAATTATAGTTGTTTGTGTGTGGGTGTGGGTGGCAGTGGGGGTTAAGGGGAAGGTAAGTAGTCTATACTTAGTAAGACTAGTAACTGCAAATTACCATCTGACAGAATAGTGTGCAGAGAGAACCCTGTTGGTTACTTGTATGCTGTTTATAGATGATGTCTTCATCAATAATCTCGCTTGTACACCCTGCCAACCAACTTCAATGATGATGACATATGAAATATCCTGATACTCCAGTTGCTGTATTTGGCTTCTAAAAAACCATCCATGTGTGTAAAGCCTACATAGCATTTTAAATAGCTTCATTTATTATAACTCATGCGATGATCATCGTAATGGTTTGCAAACTGCAATTAACATTGCTGATTGTTTATTTTTATATTTAAAGGATCCCCATTAACCCTATATAACACATTACATGAAAAAACTCCAATTGCATTAATATATATTCAATTAAATCAATATACATTAATGTAAAAAGATAAAAACATTCATATTCAACACCAGTCAGAATTGATCATGGATTTGATCACGGCAAATCTGGTTATGTGTGTTTATAATAACAAAAAAACGATTTGGTCAATAAAAAATGTGGGAATCTTTGAGGTAACGGTGCAGCTGAAGAATGGGGACATGCTTGAAGAATTCCTCTGCTGAATGGTGAGCGGTGCGGAGAGGCAGGAGGGCAGATAATGTGCTTCTTGTTCTAATAGCTTACTTTTGTTGTGTTCCCTGTAGAGAAAATGAGCATCCCCCTCTCTCGCTCTGAGGTGTTCGGACAGCTGAGGAAGGAGCTGTATGAGGATGTGGAGTTCAGGCAGTCCGATGCCCACGTCTTCATCATCATGGGAGCGTCGGTGAGAATTAGTAGGAACACAATAAATGGGAGGACAAACTATGGCCAGGATTCAAAGTTTACAAAACGTTTTAATGCAAAGGCGTTTTCACCAAATGTAATGCTTGCATAGATGCAATTACACACATATTCACGCATGCATGAAATCACACGCATATTGCAGGGTTCTGCACTAAGCACACGCATATTGCGGTGTCGTTCAGTTCGATTTTTACTGGCTAAAGGTTCTCACATCAAGCAAGTGAGTGTTGTAATGCCTACAAAGCAAGCACATAATTACATATATTGGGGGAAGTGTGTCAACAGATTCCACTGAGCTTGTGCAATCATTGTGGTGTGCAATCATTGAGGTGTAGATTATATAGTCCAATTGAAGAATATCGATAGAAAGTAGACCAATGGTTCCCCTTGGCCTAGCAGGTTATGCAAAACACAGTTTCCGTGTTGCTCCACTTACAACATGTTCTGTCCTAACGGAACTGACTAAATAGTTAGTTACTTCCTCATTCCATAAAGTGCTCAGACTCCAGCCTCTATTTCCTCAGTCACTTGGCCTACCCAATCCCACTTTTTCCTATTTGATAATATAATAATATAATATAATATCCATGTCTAGATCTGTCTTTAGGAATTTCCTTTCACTAACTTACCGTAGTGCTCATACCAACATCTTGTTTAGTTTAATGGCAAAATCAAAAAATACATTTGTGGTCATATTAATGTTGTTTATTTCAATCCACCGTCATACCTTATCTCTGTTTGCCTGAGGCTGGGTGTACTGGGCTGAAGAAAGGCTTGCTGTTACATTTCTTGCAGTGTCACTGGCTGTCGTTTTTGTGTGCATGTTTCTTCCGGGTGTGGTCCCATTCAAGATCAAGATTGTACCTGTTTTTTAGATTTGAATCCCTGGCATTTAAAAAATATAACTGCAACTATTTACTTGAAAGTCGAATATGTTTCTGTTAACGTGTAAGCTGTCATTTTTGTTGGATTTACCTAAGCAGTGCAGCAGGATAGGAGGATTCATTTTAGACATCCATTGTTTATGTCTATTCATCAGGCTATTAAATTGCTAGATGAATAGACATGTATCCAATGCTTATGTCAATTTATCAGGCTATTAAATGTCTAGACTTTGAAGATTACATGAAATGTGTAGCATGTTTTTTGTGCTATTAGTTATTTAAATCATTGGACCTTTGCTGTCATATGATACCATTCATCTGTGTCCAGACATTTTCCTTAGCTCAGATTTTATGGTCTGCCCTCCACATTGTGGGGTTCATGTTCACTGCTAGGTAGCCGCTCCCAGTATGATTGACATTGTTTTAAATGTGTATGGGCAACTACACTCACCTGTTGGCCATTAGTTAATCACTTGTTTCACAGCCTCACACAAACAGTGGCTTGTTCAATTGGAAGCATGCGTCAGTCCTTCTTAAGTGCTGCAATGATCCCACAGGCCCTTTGCAATAGCCCCACCTAGCCTGTGTGTAATAACCATGTTGGTGCAACTTTAACCGTGTTCTCCTTTTACAGGGGGACCTAGCCAAGAAGAAAATCTACCCCACTTTATGGTGAGTCATGATCGGATGAGCCATTATATCATTTATAGACAGGAAAATAATGGTGAAAATAAAACTAAAATGAAATCAACTTAAAAAATGAATGTTTTGAAGAAAGTCATATACACCGTCTGGTTAACAGGGTACTACCCTGTTACTACCCTGTTAACCAGACGGTGTATATGTCTTTCTTAAAAACATTCAAAAACAATGTCAGATTTACTACCTGACATTGGTAGTAAATCTGACATTGTTTTTCAGACTTGCCACAAAGCATGTGTGCCACTGCTAATGATCCCCTATCAACCTAGACTGCCAGTTGCCATTCTGCTCTTGTGACTTTCGAGGTCAACAGTTTGATCAATTGTGTCTCTCTACCTTTCCTACAACCAAACCTCTGGATGATGTGTCTCTCTGCCAGGTGGCTGTTCAGGGACGGCCTCCTCCCAGAGGAGACCTACTTTGTGGGCTTTGCCCGCACAGCGCTGACCGTGGATGCAATCCGTGCCGCCTGCATGCCTTACCTGAAGGTATAAACAGCGCTCGCTCTCCGCCACGCTCCCCTCCTCCCGCGGGAGGGGCCACTGTGGGGTGCATTTGTCTTCATATAAAAATAAAAACCTTTTCCCTGTTTACCTTTTCCCTGTTCTCATGTCACAGCTGAATGCCAGGAACGGGATGCTTCAAATGAGTGTTTTTGGAGAGGGAGAAAAAGAGAGGGAGGGACTTTTAGTTGCATGGAGAGAGGGATTTCTGTTTCTGTAAAAAAAAATGGGATATCGCTTTGAATATAATTTTCTCGTTTTGTAATTCCACTCCCTCTGGGGACTGTTAAGCAAGCACGCGCAGCTCGCATGAAGTCAGAGACCGGAAATCGCCCGGCGTCAGACCGGTGTAACGCTGCAATCCCGTTCCCCCTCTCAGCATGCCCTCTCTGCCTCCCCCAGACAGTGGACTCTGAGGCAGAGAAGCTGAAGGAGTTCTTCAGCCGCAACACGTACATCAGCGGGCGCTACGCGGAAGAGGACTCCTTCGCCAAGTTGCACACGCACATCCAAACACTGCCGGGTGGCGTGGACGCCAATCGCCTCTTCTACATGGCCCTGCCGCCCACCGTCTACCACGACGTCAGCAAGAACATCAAGCACCACTGTATGAGCACCAAGTGAGTGCACGCCAACTCCTCCTTTGATCCTAATCTGTTATTGATTACCTGAGCACGTGCTTCTAGCAAAGACCACCTGTGGTGAAATCAGACGCATGTCGTTTAACAAGCATTCAGGGAATGTTTGCATCTGCATCCAATGACCGCACAGCCTACCTGTAGACCCTGGACATTGGACACTTACCTTCTCGGCCGGAAGACTAAGACCCAAGCTATTCTACTATAAATCCCCCTGTATATATCTATTTCTTACGGTCAGTGTCTGTGGCTGTATTTCAATGTTGATGTGTTATTTTCTCATCTTTACTCTCTTTGTTGTGCTCTAATTATCCCCTTTAATCAAATTGATCTTGCTCTCTCTCGCTCACTAGGAAAAGATGTGCTAATCAGAAATCCCCTCATGCCTTATTAATGGGAAATGACCTCAGGAAGATAATAAAGGTGTGTTTGTGTGTGTGTGCGTGCCGTACAGAGGCTGGACCAGGATTATCGTGGAGAAGCCGTTCGGGCGGGACCTGGCGAGCTCTGAGGAGCTGTCCACTCACCTCTCCTCGCTGTTCACCGAAGACCAGATCTACCGCATCGACCACTACCTGGGCAAGGAGATGGTGCAGAACCTCATGGTGCTCAGGTGAGCTGGGAAACCCCTCAGCTCTCAGAGAAGATATTGCCCTTCCTTGAACCTTCTAGTGCATTATCGTGTATGCAATATATGGTTTCTACATTTATTAATTTAATTTTAGTTCTATATCAACATAATCAGAGACTTATTTGCATATCCCACTCTTCATATGTTACAGTTCACACGTACATTACAGTGGCAATGAGTCACTCCCGTTCCACATTTTAGACCTTGCGGCAATGGATCTAAATGTAATAGTAATTAAAAAACAAATTAATAATAAAGATTTAATTTTGGAACGAAACCAAGCGGTATGGCCCCACAGTGGTCTGTGGGCCCCTGCATGCTAATGACCCATTGGGGCCGTTGTCGCTGTGTTTCAGGTTCGGCAATCGCATATTTGGGCCCATCTGGAACCGGGACAGCATTGCCAGTGTGGTCCTCACCTTCAAAGAACCCTTCGGCACCCAGGGGCGAGGGGGCTACTTTGATGATTTTGGCATCATCCGGTGAGGGGATGAAATCCAAAGAACCTCACACCCAGGAGCCATTGTCCTTTTACAATGCCTCTGTTGACCGTTTATCAATGGGCTGATTGAAACATGGAACCGTCATGCTGATTATGTCCTCCTCCCGCACCTCTTTTGTCCCAACACCTGTTGTATTCGGTTCCTTCCACGCCGTCCAGTGATGTCATGCAAAACCATTTGCTCCAAATCCTCTGCCTTGTTGCCATGGAGAAGCCGGCTTCAACCAGTTCAGACGACGTCAGGGACGAGAAGGTGCGATTCCGTCACGACCACTTCACATGACCAAGAACTGTGACTTCTCAACCCACGAGCACATCACCAGATCAAATGGATCTTGCTCATCTGCTCACCAAAATAATCAGAACCCCCCCAGGCTGTTTTTCTTCACAGTATTTTTTTATCTGCCCTTTGCGCCCCCTGCAGGTGAAAGTGCTGAAGTGCATCACCCCGGTCACCATGTCGGACGTGGTGCTGGGCCAGTACGAGGGGGACCCCGATGGAGAGGGGGACGCCAAGCTGAGTTACCTGGACGACCCCACGGTTCCCAAGGGTTCAACCCAGGCCACGTTCGCCACGGCGGTTCTCTATGTGCACAACGAGCGATGGGACGGTACATAACCATGTCTTCTCTACAGAACCATGTCATTCTTACCCCACAGCCTTTACAAATCCTCTCAAGTCACGCTGGCCTTCTCATCTTTTGGTTGTGTTTTCAACCAAAGGGACGTTTGTCTACCTCAAATTATATTTAAAATGATAGAAAAACATTGCTTTCAAGAGAGCTCCACTGTGAACTGCAGAAGCTGTCAAACGCCATAAATATGCACAGAACTGTATCAAAATTATAGGAAAACAATGATTTGATAAGCTGCTAACAGATTAATATTTAGGAATGTACATGGAAATGTGCCCATTTTTATCATAGATGGAATAGGATAGGAATGATAGTTTTAGTTATCTTTCTTGAACGCTCCTTCCTGTCTGCCACCGACCGTCCTCCTCTCCCTCCCCAGGCGTGCCCTTCATCCTGCGCTGCGGGAAGGCCCTGAACGAGCGCAAGGCGGAGGTGCGGCTGCAGTTCACCGACGTGCCCGGGGACATCTTCGGGAAGCAGTGCCGCAGGAACGAGCTTGTGATACGCGTGCAGCCCAACGAGGCCGTCTACGCCAAGATGATGAGCAAGAAGCCCGGCGTGTACTTCAGCCCCGAGGAGACGGAGCTTGACCTCACCTACAAGAGCCGCTACAAGGTGGGGAACGCTGGGGCGTATTGGGGGGTGTTGGGGCGCATTGGGGGCTGTTGGGGTCGTGCTAGGGGTTCATCAAAAGACAAACAATTTTGGTTTTTCCTACCAAATTAAAGTCACATAGTGTCAGATTGGGCACACCGTTTTTTTTTCATTCTGAAATCCTCCCACCCACTCAGTTGGAGGATTTCAGAATTAAAAAAACCCGGAATAACCAGTTTCTGTCCACTCCAACTGGCTGAGCAGCTATGTGAGGCGAAGTGATGGACTCGGTGTTACCCGGCGGTGTCTGTGGCGTGAGTGGAACAGGTTTTGGGACGGTCCATAGTAAGATGAGCCCCTGCAGCAGGACGTTTTTTGTAAACAAAAGCGTAACAGCCTAGCAGGCCTTTTTGTTTTGTAGACAGTAGAATGTCACACACTTGAAGGCATTATATAAATCCCCAGTGATCAGCATTGACTACACATACAGGTTCATACAAGCTAGTTGGAATGCTATACATTGCGTCTTTAAACGGGAGTTCTGTCTGTCCTCAGGATGTGAAGCTGCCAGACGCCTACGAGCGGCTCATCCTGGACGTGTTCTGCGGCAGCCAGATGCACTTTGTTCGCAGGTGGGTTGAGTTTTTGGGTTTTATTTGATTCTACCCTGTGAGATCATCAGCAATCCATCACAGGAGGCAGCCCTCAGTTGATTATGGGTCACATTGGCATGCCATGGGGTTGTGCTTTGTGTGAAATAAGATTGAATTTGACCCTTCATTAGATTGAATAGGTCGTATTAGAAGGATGTGTTTTGAACCTGGTTCTAGTGACTCTACCTCTGTGCTCCTCTCAGTGATGAGTTGAGGGAGGCCTGGAGGATCTTCACGCCCATCCTTCACCAGATCGAGAACGAGAAACCGAAACCTGTCCCTTATAAATATGGAAGGTGAGATATCCAGTTTACTCCAACAGACATACCTTCACACTACCTGCACCGCTGTCCCCATACCTCTATGCACAAAGCCCCGAAGTGGGACTCTTTTTCTAGCCGTTTTTACTTTGTTTTTAGTGTTCTTAAATGAGTGTTTTGTTTTCGTGATCAAGTATCTTCACCCTCGAAAATCTTGCGCCCCTTCCTCCCCTCCCCCAGTCGCGGGCCGACGGAGGCGGACGAGCTCTCCAAGAAGGTGGGCTTCCGCTACGAGGGCACGTACAGATGGGTCAACCCCCACAGACTGTGAGCCCGGCGGGGGGCGCGCTTCCACCAGAGGCCTGGAGGGGGAACCAGAGGGCGGGCTGCCGGGAGCGCAGCGCAGGCTGGGAGGCCGGGAACAGTGTCTCATGTCGCAGGAAGTATCCCTACCAGTTAATGAACAAGAGGCTTTGTGGGTTATTATTATTATTATGTACAAGGTGCATAGCAGGATTCTCAGGTGTGGTATTCGTGTTTATGCTCAGTTAGTACGCTGGGGCCAGTTTGTTAGAAACTGTTGAACTATATTTTGTGTCTTCATATAATACCATAACTATAATGTTTACTATTCAAGGCTTCTTCAAATGAACGTAGCAATAAGGCTTTCATGGCATCCCCTCGTTGTGATGTTGATACTTAGGACAAAAAATTACGGTGGGTCTGTATTAGAAAGGCAATAATTATACTCATTAATATCTTGGATATATTTAGGTATGTATGTGGCTTGGTAAAATATGAACTTAGAAAGTGTCTCCAGTGCATCTGCCATGAGTAGGAATAGGGGATGAGAGCAATGCATTACACACAGAAAGCACTTAACGGAGCCGTGCCCCCGGGCGTTTACCACTTTACCAAACACAGGTCACCGAGCAGACAACAAAGTAGATTGTCCACCAGCTGTTACTATAACATGTATATAGACTTTGAGATTGTATGAATATGGGGTGCTTTGGCTGCGAAACCTGATTAGCGGATTATTATGATTCTTTCTTACATTGTATATTTAGGCTCCTGCTTCTGCTGCTTGGGACCAATGAACCAAGGCTGTGCACAGCATCCATTCTGTGGCCGTGTGAGCTTGACTTGTATTTCATATTGTTCCAGCTTCTCTCTAGCGTTGATACATGAGCAGTCTTAACCACGCCTAACGGACACAAACCCAGTGTTTGTCAGCTGCCTCTGGTCATTCCTTTGTTTTTGTTTACATTTCTCAAAAAGCATATTTAAGTTGCTGATCATTCCAAATTTGAAACGGGGGGGGGGGGGGCGTCAATTAAGAGGGTTTGTATTGCTGGTATACAGTCAAGTTTATTTGGCACACTAGTTTAATTACCTTTCAATAAACAAGTCTTTCATTGACATTGTGTCAAAGTTGTATTTTTTTTATATTTTGGGGGGGTTCTAGGGATGGATTTGAGTACCCATAATCATCACACCTACAACGACTGGACGACAGGGCAAGATTAAAACAAGCATCATCCTTCTGCATTTTCCTTGGCAGTTGTTTGTCAATACATGATCCAATTCTTAATCAGTACTGTTTAATGGTAAGGAGAAGTTATTTTGCACATTCCAGCTGCTACAAGAAACTCCTTTATGCTCCAAGACCATGGAGTCTAATCTCCTCAGCCCAAGGCAGGATTCCCACTGAATACACAATAGGCAGTCAATAACAACTCTTGAATCAGATTAATCAAGGCATATTTTATTTCAATTAAATATTATCCAACCGATGACATTAAGCAAATTAGTTGATATCAAAAGGCAGTTTTTTCTATTTGTTTTAACATAATATTCATGACACAACTATTAATGCGTTACCACCCAAAGGCAAGGTCATGGTGAACCGACACAGCCAAACCATAGAGACATTTAGAAAGCAAGTCTTTGGGATCACAAAGGAGAGGAACAACCAAAGACTGAGCAACAATGCATTAGTAAGGCACTTCATATCTGCAGGTTGCTAGGTGACGTTAGTCAGTCAAGACATACAGTTGGGACCTTTCAATCCACTAAACAATATGCTTTGATACTCAAGAAAAACCTATATGCATACGCCAGCAAATCACAATAGTAGGCCAACTGAAAAGTGGTACACAAACTTGGACGGAGTTAACTACTTGTTTGACACACTGAGTTTCCCTCCCACAGAAAAACCATCATCGAAGGACATGCTAATCCCTTTTCAAAATCTCAACCCCAGCTTGATCAATTCAAGGGCTGAGTTTAAACAGGTTTGACTGACCCTTGCCCCCCTGAGACGATTCAAAAACAAGTTCTCTTGCTTCAGAACCGTTCATGGTACGGGCCCTGGTTTGCTAATCAGGTGATATAGCTAGCAAAGTGCTAGCTATGTTTAGTAAGGCTTTATGTACACACAGTCACAAGACAAAAATAAAACATGCATTTTGATTACATTTAAATGATTAAGACCTAAGAGAAAGTACCACACGACCACAAAAATCGGTTGCTCCCGTACTGACCCTTCAACTTCCCGTACTGGGAAGGGTTGAGATGATGGACCAAAAGCACTTGGAAAAAGTTGATACAAAAAGTATCTTTATGTATATATATATATTGATATTGGCAGGAGGAGATTGTTTAGCTACAGCTCAATATGCTCAAGACGGATGCATCCAAACCCTCCAAGAGGAACCAGCTATTCCTCTCACCTGTGCCGACCTAGCTGTGGAGTTAGATGGTAGTGGCTCAAATCCAACTGATCTTGTAACAGTTTTAACAGGTGAGGTGCGACCGATGGCCCTCTCTCTCTCTCACAGAGTAGGAAGGCTCTTGGTTCGGTTATCTGTTACATGTGCTCCGGGTGGTTCTGCAGACAGGTTATGAACTCTGTGACAGGGTGGCCCTGGTAGCAGATCTGATATACTGCGTTGAACAGTGGGAACCTAGAGAGACAGAGTCGAACTGTTGAGTACTGTAATAGCACCAAAGTCTTAAGATAGACACTTCAGAATGGTCAGTATCGGGTGTCTGCTATTGGCCCATCACTTACTTGTCGATGAGGTTTTTGTGCTTCAGGATGAGGTTGACCTCGGCGGCCGTGGCCGGTCCCTGCAGCTTCTGACCGTTGAGCATTTCCTTCTCCAGCTCCTCGATGGACTGAGCAATAAAAACAATCGAAACACATTAAAATAAAAACATTCCTCGATCTGACCCAAGAGTCTGTATACTAGCCTTGATTGTAATATTTAATAAATAAAAAAAAAGGGGCCCTTCTTGGACCAAGGACAAGGACAAGGACAAGGACAAGGACCCCCCCCCCCCCCCCCCCCCCCCTCGGACCAGACGTCTCACCTTGCCCGTCTTGGCGAAGGCCTCGGCCACCTTGCGGTTGCGACCGCCGTAGCAGGTGGTGATGAGGTCGGCAACGCCGCAGCTCTCCAGGAACGTTGCCGAGGAGACGGGCCCGGCGGTGCAGAAGATGCGTGCGAAGGCGATCATCTCCATGAGACCCAGGCGGATCACCGCCGCCTTGGTGTTGTCCCCGAAGCCCAGGCCGTCGCAGAACCCCGCGCCCACCGCCACGATGTTCTGCCACCCGACGGGGAAGAGACGGCAGCAAAACGAGGGTAAGGACACACAAACAGCAAAATCGGCGTATGTTTTTCTCACTTTTCAACTGGAGACTCGATGCCCACCTTGAGTGCCCCGCAGATCTCCACCACATCACACTCCTCCACCACGGTGACCCGGAAGTTATCGGTCTGCATGAGCTCCTTCAGCAGAGCTCCATGCTGCTCATTCTTACAGCCTGGACAGAAAGAAAACCAGTACATACATTATGCCCCCTATGACCGAGCAGACGACAACAAATAACAACGCAAACAATTTCATCACACCAAGAAACGTGGCATTTAGAGGCATCTTGTTGTACAACCCTGATTAGACATTGACGCACTGGTGTTAATATTTGACTGCCATTCTAATAACAAGCAGTTTTGCATGTGTATCATAATTACAAAATGTTTAACCGAACAGCCAGGTCATAATCCAAAAAGGTCAAAGCCTAGCCACTTATTTACCGAACCGTCTACTTCAGTTACCATGAGGTGTGCATTAGGAGAGATTAAGAGAAAGAACGAATTCCGTCTCATGAGCTGCAGGAGTTCTGCAGCGGTCCCTCACCGATGGTGGTCTCGCAGAACTTCTCGTCGGCGACCTCATTGGCGATGTTGGCCCCCATGAGCACACTCATGGTGATGCTGAGCTTCTCCTGGATCACCTCTGAGATGAGCTTCAGTCCATCAGGCCCCTCGTCTACACCCTGCAGCACAACATACCGCACATCATGGAAACAAGAGGATACAAGAAAAACTAAAAGATCTAAGATAAAAAGAAATACAAATATACAAAGAATGGACATATTGACACAGAGAAGGATTAAAAAGGTCCCATGGCATGAAAATCTCCCTTTATGAGGTTTTCTAGCATTAATACGAGTTCCCCTAGCCTGCCTATCGTCCCTCAGTGGCTAAAACTTGCGTTCGGTGTAAAACGTGCACTAGGCATCCTGTTCGCCTTTGAAAAAAATTGAAGCTCAAGCGCAGGTTTTGACCTCCCCTTTCTCTGCCTTGCCCGCCCAGAGAATTTGGACCGCCAAGTGTTGTACACTTCTTTTTTATTTGGATAACCGTTCTGCTGTTGGTGTTATGGCGCATAACACGTCGGTTCTTTGACGTCTCTGGTATGTCCACAACGAGACTGTAGTGGGGGTTATCTTAGCCATCGTTGAGCCCCGCTGCCCGCCGCTGCGAGGCACCACCACCGCAAAGCACCACCACCGCAAAGCACCACCGCCCGGCAGCGGGCAGCCGGCAGTTCGGTCTATTGATGTACAAGTGATAGAACCAGAGAGTCAGAGAACCCGACGCAGTCGTTTGTGATTCACGATATCGTCTGGAGGCGCACAAAGCTTTTGGCCGTGATAATATGTATTATATGATATGTAGGCCTATTAGGCTATATGATATTATTTTGACATAGAGCTCCAGGACTGTAACGCAAGTATTGTAGGCCAACACTTCTTTATTTAGATATCTATGTATAATATGATATTATTTAGATATAGAGCTCCAGGACTCCCGAATATTTACAGAACACAGCCAAAGGCTGTGTGCGCCTCGCCATTGCGATACATCCACTGTAAACAGTGCATGGTTCCGTGGCCGCAAGCTGCTCAGGGCCACACCCCCTACCCTCCTCCTTGAAATCGCCTCTCTCCTCCTCATTTGCATTAAAGCTATAGACACCGAAACGGCGTGATTGGGGTAAGCTCAATGTGCGACTGGCTTGTAGTGGCTGTAATTCTGCACCACGGCTGAATTTCGGGAACGTCTTCAAATACTGTGTTAGGGGCCCATATAATAATATATTAAAAATAATTATATTAAAAAAATCCATTAAGTAGCATGCCATGGGACCTTTGGAAAAAAAGATCAAAAGGAAAAAGTAATACCAAGAATAATTCAAATCAAAGAGTTGTGGGTTAGAAAGAACTGTGGTCAGGTTGACCGTGAACCCAACCTCCACTTGGACATGTTATGTTGGATCTTAGACTTTATTGCCAGTTCAACGGGTTGATTTGATTATTTTAGCTGGCACAGCTACAACAACAACCACACAATGGGCTCAGGATGATTAAAACGGTGCACATTGACAAATGAATGACTAAAGAAGAAGGTGCAGGAACGTGAAAGTGCTTCAGGCTATCCTAGACCAATACATTGACGCAATATCTCCACAGACTTTACAATTGGAATAGTGGTAATGTTTAGAATAAGGATCGGTTGTCCAAACAACATTTTTTTTCTATCCAAGTTGTCCACTTGGATAGTTTGAATATAAGTTTGTTTAGTTAGCGCCAGACAAATAACCTTCAGGCAATAGAAAAACAAAACTTGCCAGTTTGGTTTTGTGCAGAGAATTTGGATCTTAACAAAACTATTTAATTGTATTGAAATAGATTCCATGAAGAATTCCCCCAGGTTTGAGACTTGGCATCCCCAGCAAACAAACTACAAATAGAGCCTGGCGATCAATGATTGTCTAAAGCTTTAGGGACACACAATCGCAGTGGCCTCTGAACACGGTATCATCACACAGATAATCATCACACAGTAAGCCGTTCTTACCTTGATTAGAGACATTCCGAGTGCGTCACTCTTTATCTTCCCCTTAATGGTGTCACACACTCTGCCAATAAACTGGTGAGGGATCACAAACACCAGGATGTCTGCTTCACGGGTGGCATCCACCAGGTCAGGGACAGCCACCTAATGGGCAGAAGGAAGCGTGAAGGGAGGGGTCAATAGATCTACTATTACAGCTGGTGTTACATCACCCTTAGTTGGATCATGCGCAAATAACTCAAATGATTAGGAAATGACAACGGTATTAATGCATTGCGGAATGGCAGTTAATGAACATTGCGCAATAAAACATTTCGCAAAAAGCAAGACAACATTTAACTGGATGCTTTCTTGCATTCAGGTTGAATTTATTAAATGTATGCAAAACAACAACAAACAGGAACATCATAAGGTAAGCCTTACTGTGCGAGTATTACTTACTACATTGGATGGAAGTTTGTGCCCAGGGAGGTACTTCACATTTTCATGGTCAGTGTTGATAATCTCTGTCAGTTTACGGTCATTAACCATCTCCTCAAACACCCACATATTGACGGTGTTGTCAAACTTTGTATTAGTAGCAGCATTGCTTCCAATGATCTTGGCAATGGCCGAACCCCTTAATGGTGAAAGATAAATAGATGTGTTAGAAAGCATAATCAAAATGGATGCAATGAGAGGCTGATTGCATAAGTGTTAAAAAATGTGATTGAAAATGTGCCTCCATCATTTACACACAATCAGGTGAATCTCTGCTTTTAATCCTAGTCAAAAGTTATCCTTGGTTAACAGAGCTGACCAAAAATGATCGAATAATGCCCTGGATTATAGGGGTCACAAAGGGTGAGCCCGATGTGTTCTTTGTACGTCTCCTTTCAGCCACAACTTGTGAAGACTTTGAGCTTTGCGTAATGTACAATGCAGATCATTAAGTGCAAATTAGTGTCACAGATAATCGATAGCATATAATATATAGAGTGATAGCGTGGGTTATTACATAATAAATAGAACTGTTCGGCAATTGTGTCCGAATCCCACAGACGTGGTACATCTGCAGCTATCGGTGTGTTGTTAAGCAATGTGTAAACTGGAGCCATGATCGGAGCACGCACGCCTCGCCATTTACCCTGGAACAGGGTGCCCCGAGTGAGCGTTATTGGAGAGAGAGGGTGGAACTTTCAGTTAAAAGGGTGGAGGGGCGAGAGACAAGTACTTCTGATAGATGGATCCCGTCTCCGTCCGTGACATTATTTATTTTAATTACTCAATATTCATCCTTCTTATCATTGTTGTTGTCATTATAATGGTCGTATGCTTCTCGCTCGAGGGACTGTTAAATGTCCTACAGCGATAATAGAAAGTAAGAGACCGGACACAGTATTTATTTAGCCGGGATAACGCAACAATTGAGGATCCTCGCAGCCTGCTCGCCATTCATACCCATCTCATGTAGCACGACGATAACATGGACATCGCAGTGACCAAGTCACGAGTTACTGTGCGAAAATAAAAAATGGGCAACTGTGTGATCATAATCCAAGCTAACCCGGTGAGCAAACGTCCAAACAAAGCGGTAAAATACAAGTTAAAAACGGTCGGCTCTTCTCAGAATATTAGCAATTTATTGCTAGCGGTTCACATACAAGTGTTGGTCCAGGAGAATCAAACACTGCGTCAATTGCAAAGGGTACTGATCATTTCGCTTACTTTGAGGCAGTAGCAACACATCCTTATATTAACATATGCACTTACCAATTTCCAGAGCCAATGATGCACACTTTCTTTGGAGCTGCCATAGTTAATGCAATGAATGACAGAAAGGGTGCCTTTACCAACTGAGGCAGAGCGCGACTAGTACTACTGCCCGCAATGTGGGCGTGGAAACCGACGGCGGAGCTCTGCTCTAATTGGCCGATTAGATGATTAACGGAACCTCCCACAGACTGGTGCCAAGTGAAACCATGGGCCGGTCGAGCAGTATGGCCTAAAGGTCAATAAGATGACAGCAACTCTGATTCAGGCGTGACATGCATTGACGCTGATCAAGCCCTGAATATATTTTTCTTCAGAAAACCTTTCAGTGAGATTTCAGGGGCACATTGTTTGGGTGGCATTCTGACTCGAAATTGGCGCTGAAATCATGACTACAAATTTCCCAAGTTTCATATATATTTATATTTGCTTTTTAGTTGACTTGATCAACTTATTTTTTTATCACTGCACCGTAAGTGTTAAACATGCCCATAGGTCTAGAATTTGTATCTCAGAACCCCTATCAGATACCCCAGAGAGCAACCTGCATTTGACTGAACTAAACAAATGATATTATATGATATACAATTTTCTGTTGAACATTAATCAATTTGTTAGTTAGTAGTAAGTAGTAAGTAACCCACACATTTACACATATAATTGTATCTAATTGTACATACATTTTGATGAGTTTGGCAGGGATTGCAGCTGGGATCTGTGTCACGCACATACTCCATGTCCTCCAGCAGCACTCCAGTCGAGAAGTGAGTGGCTGTTTGGAAGAGTGTACCCCGTTGCTGGCAGCCTATCCGGGAACTGCTTCAGGAATCCTCCGAGGGCGATTTTGAAGGCATCCAGACTGGTTTGGCTGTTTACATCTTTGGGAAGGATGTTCCAGAGGCGTGTTGCTTTGACACCGAATGAAATGGACTTCTGTGCCTTGTAGTATTTCTTCAAATGGGATTTTGACCAATCTATACATTTAGAATACATTTGTATTGGGCAGTAGTGGGGCTCATTAACATGATTGCACCTGGGACCTCTATGACCCTCTTACGCCACTGTCAACTTGCAACAATTTATGACTATGAAAAGCAAGTGACGTTGCCTACAGGACGGCTTAACCTCATAGTGGTTAAGCGGGCCGTTGTTGCTACCGTGTGACTCTGTAAAGGTTGAGTAGACTTCAAAGAGCACTGCAAGGTGCTAACCTAGGATATAATATTGAAAAAGTTCAAAGTGAAATAGTGGGTAAAATAAGAGAGAATTATAGGAGTTGTGACGTGAGACCGTGTGAAGAGGGTGATTTGCGTCAGAGTTGGCAGCTCTGCATCATGACTTTCCTATTTATGTCTTTCTCACAGCATGGTCCGGAATAAGGATTTCCCTGTTGCATAAACATGATTCGGAAGTGTGGCTAGACCGATTCAATCAGCTCAAAGAAGCATTTTATTCTTTGATATCCCAACAAAGGACCCCGTTGTGTTACAGTAAGACACTGTTCAAAAAAGATTGAGCACTATTTATTGACCCTATAAGGAGCCATTGCATTTTTGAATGCCTGTTTCAATGTAGACATTTTTGACCCCTGTCCTCCCCTTTACACGTGATTAACTATTATAAATGATTTTGTTTAATTGGAATTCATAGCAGTTCCCAAAGCGTTCCAGCCTGCAGCCCCAAGCTAATATTATTCCCAGCGAGGAGACTCTTTTAATTAAGGACAGCTTTTAACTTAATTAACACACAGGTGATTCTACCAATATATTATTGGTACATATGGTTGAATTAGAATAATTCATCAATGAGCGGCATTTATAACTAAATACATACATAGTTTATATTCAGTTGCAACAAGTACAATAATAGACAGAGTAGCACATTACAAACAATGCGATCCACAGCCATTGGAATATTTACATCTTTTTTTAGAGTTGATTTACTGTTGTGCTTAATAATAGCAGTACACAGTATAGCTTTAGCGAGTGTAAAGAGGTCCCATTAGAGTACAGTAGTATTCATTGTCAATAGTATAGTATGTTCTGATTCCCCTCATAGAAGCCGCCTAGCGTACACACACACACACACACACACACACACACACACACACACACACACACACACACACACACACACACACACACACACACACACACACACACACACACACACACACACACTATAGGAATACATACACCATTAGAACCTAATCTCTGCTTGCAGAGTAACATTTTGAATTACAAACATACAGGAAACGAAAATAATCATACTTAACTTACGTCTGTTAAAAACCCACATGCATGCACACACACATACATACACATAGCCCACACCCCCACACACACACACACACACACAAATCATACACAAAAAAACAAAGACACACAGTGATGAAACATTCAGCAGATAGGCATGCCGATATACTGCTCACTGTAAATGAAAACGCAACAGCACAATGTGTCATGCAAGCGAGGAGCCCTGTGGATACAGAGGAAACCTGAACACATTCAGCATTGAATATCAACAAAGAAAATAGATTGGTTTGCAATGACGCACATCTTAAAGTCTCTCATGGCAAATGTGTAAAACCCTTTAAATAGCTTGTTGGAAAGACAACAAATAGATGTTGTCTACATTTCAATTTCAATATTGTTTGGTTTCATGTGCCCGATGTGCCCTTTAAACCCTTGTCATTTTGAATGTTTGTATTGATTGTCACCCAAGGTAAACTGATTCCATAGCATCAGATTTTTTTTTTTTATCAACTGAACTATGATTTGTTTTTATCTTTTCATTCTTGATGAAAACAATTTATGTGTTGTACATGATATATTCCCATGCCAGGAATCATTTTCAATTTATTCCTCAACCATAATTCGATTTAATCTTTCTTACAATTTCTCTGCCTTGAAAGATGAGGTAGTTTCTTGACAAAATAGGGCAGGACTGATATAAAAAAACGAAACTGAAATTACTTTTTGGATGATACAAATAGGAACATAAATAAATAATGAATATACTAAATGTATAAAAGTAATAATTAAAAGAAATGTGCATGCGACACTGAAACCCAAATTCTTAACTCATATAATAATAATAACAATAAATATTCAAACCCAAATATACCGGGGGAGCTAACACCATGGTATCACATCACCTGTGTGATAACACACCCGATGAAGGGCATCGCCAGCTGAGCCACAGCAAATGGTTCTGCAAATGGTTACGTCCCTGTCTGTCGCAAAGGTGTCTACCTAGGCCGATGCAGCATCTAAATGAGACGTACTGATGAATCTATCCAGATAGCGTCCGCACCTAAACCCTGTGTGAAGCATGGTGACCCTAAAGCAGGCACACACAGTATAACACATTCTCCTCTCTCTGTAGGTGCCGGCCAGAGGATCAGTGGAAGTTGGTGACGTGACACTTGACGTCGTCCATGCCGAGCACGGCTCCGTGGTCGTTGTTGTTGTCGTTGAGATGCTTGTTCTTCTTGTCCGAGCAGCGGCACAACTTGTACTTTAGCACCTGGGGAAGAAATAGACAACAAGTCGTCACTCTCGCCGAAAAGCAAAAACATGCTTCAGAAGCCAATAGAAAATATATTTGGGGGATAAGTTAGAGCAGTAGATAGAGAAGGTAGTTAGAATAAAGATTAAAGGTGACATATTATACCACCAGGTGTGAGTGTGATTAGCCATTACAAGCCGTTTTGAAAATCTGTCATCTAGATGTATGACGGATAGATGAGCAACGTTTGCTACAGTCCACTGGATAGGCTGGTAGACTGATCTATCCAGCACATATCTAGGCGGACACGCGCACTTGTGATGTCAAGAGATGGCAGATTTTCGGCTTGTTTTAGCTAATCACACTCACACCTGGTGGTATAATCTGTCCCCTTTAAGAAAATAGTTGAATTGATGTTTGCTAAGGATAGTGAGGTTGTTTCTTTGGCTTGAGTCTCTCATCTAGGAATATTATTAGTGAAACACACACACTCATCCTTCCTTTTGGCTTCAACACCCACCTCATAGATGTAGTCAAATAGCTCCAGAATGGTTAGTATACTCGCTCCAATAAACAGTCCCATTTGGCCGCCGATATCCCCTAGAACAAGAAACCCATAAGCACATAAGAGACAGATATTAGAAGGGACGTTCCCTCCATCATGGAGGGAAAGCAGGAGAAATAAGGCTGACATACCAAGAAGTCCTGCCACTTCGTAGGCCTTCTTCTGCTCTATGGTCTCATAGTTGAGGGCCTCAAAGAAGATGTCCAACACCAGCAGGTTCTCACTGTTGAGGAAAGACTCATCTGAACTCTGAGGTTTAATCAGACCCCACGGGGGGGACGGGGGGACGGGGGGGGACAGACCGTTAATTATTATTTTATTATTTTAAAATGGTCTGTTAGATTCTAAGTCTGAAACTGCATCCATAGCAGCGGTCCGTTATTTATTGCAGCAGTGTAAAATTAATAAATAACAGTATAAACCGCAGATTAACCTTGGAATGCAACAGTTGAGATAAATGCAGTCATTCTGAAGTATTCAACAACGCTGTGTGATAAACGTGCTTAAAGACTGGGGGATTGCGTTGACTCGAGGGCCTCTTACGCGATGTACTGCTCGGACTTGTTGTACTTCTTGGCCAGGTACTTGGCGGATGCTTTGCTGGGGATCCTGACGAAGGACAGCTCTTTGCTGTAGCGTGTCATGTTGCAGGGAGTCTCGCACACGCAGAAGTCATTGTCCCGCTCCACCAGGAAGTCTGCAGACAGACAGACAGACAGACAGACAGACAGACAGACAGACAGACAGACAGACAGACAGACAGACAGACAGACAGACAGACAGACAGACAGACAGACAGACAGACAGACAAACATACAGACAGACAGACAGACAGACAGACAGACAGACAGACAGACAGACAGACAGAGAGACAAACAGACAGACAGACAGACAGACAGACAGACAGACAGACAGACAGACAGACAGACAGACAGACAGACAGACAGACAGACAGACAGACAGACAGACAGACAGACAGAAAGACAGACAGACAGACAGACAGACAGATGGAGGCAAAGAGCGAGAGGGAAGCATCTCTGTTTTAGAAGGGAAACAGTAACAAGAGCAATCACATGACCGGCTTAAAACTTTGTATTTACTAATCTGTGTCTGAGTGTGTGTGTGTCGGGGGGTGGGGGGGTGGTGGTATGTGTGTGAGTGCGTTTGTGTGCGTGTGTGTGTGTGTGTGTGTGAGTATGTGTGTTGTTGAGCAGCATGTCTCTCACCCAGAGCTGGATCAGCACATTCTTTATACAGCTCAGGGGTGCAGTATGGTGCGTCACCTGCGCCACACACATCGTATTTGTTTAGTATTTATGGTCATTATGGCATATATATACATAGTATGTATATATGATACGATTAGATAAGCTAACACTTTATTTATCCCCCCGAGAGGAAATTGCTGTAACAGAACAGCAGCAGAAAAGGAAGAGATACAAGATCTAATACAATACGATACAAACTGGTGCTTAAGTTATACTAAGGAGTCAAAAATAAATGGGTAAAGTCAGGACCAAATACAGTAAGGACAAATAGAACAAACAGGGCAAACAGGACAAACAGGACAACTGTATCAATTATAAATTGGCCCAGTATAATGACAGTTTGATTCTTCTATCATAATAATTATCTATCTATAATATATATACCGGTACATGAATTATCTTTTTTTTTTACACATACAAAGACATTTTTAAGTCTCACAAATACAAACAATTCGACGAACTCATATCTGAATCAGAATAACATCATTGGATGGAGCAGAGCTGACAGCGTTCTTACCGGGCATGTGCACCATGCGGCAGTTACAGTTGTCCACCAGGTAGCGCGTCTCGCAGTCGATGCGGCATGCTGTGATGCTGTAGCTCTCAAAGAAGTCTGAGTCCATGGGGGTCACCTTGCAGTCCCCCCAGGGTGGGGGCAGGTAGATCAACTGGAGGGAGACAGCCACAACAAACACACAATGCGCGCACGCACACACACACACACACACACACACACACACACACACAGACAGACGGACGGACAGACAGACAGACAGACAGACAGATAGACACACACACACTCACACACACACACACACACACACACACACACACACACACACACACACACACACACACACACACACACACACACACACACACACACACACACACACACACACACACGTAAACAAACACACAGACACACACGACACAGAAAAGCAGTACTCGTTAATAGCAAAGCAGAAAAAAAATTCACTGCATAAAATATAAACAAAACAGAAAAACGGATTGTTCTACATCACCAAAGAACGTTATGTAGTTATTTAAAAGTTATGTGCTTCTCTCTAAATCACTTTTGATGAAAGCAGCTGCTGCATGACTACAATGTTCAGCAGTAGATGTAAATAACATGATTTAGCAGTGCTATAATTCAAAGCCTAGGGACATTAATCTGCTTGTTGACTCTACGGCTGTACCCTCTGTTCCTGGCAGGAGACAAACGTCTGGAACCCGGGGGCCACGCCGAAGCCCAGCTGGTCGATGAACGCCGGCTCCTCCTGGCTGTGGATCTGAACTTTGACCCCTGCTTCGAATGAGGTCTCCTCTGCGGGAGAAATGACATTTACGCACGCACACACACACACACACACACACACACAAACGCACACACAATCATGCACGCACACACACACGCACACACTCATGCACGCACACATACACACATACAAGTGCACACACAAACACAGAAGCACGCACACACACATACACACACACACACACACACACACACACACACACACACACACACACACACACACACACACACACACACACACACACACACACACACTCATGCGCACACAAACACACAAACAGGCACACACAACTTAGAAAACAGAGGGCGAGCAATGAAGGGTGACGGTTCGCCACACTAGTATGGTCGGCCATGGGAGGGAAACATTCACACTGACCCGTGTCTCCCCAGACAGGCAGGTACTCGTCCTGTTGGATGTCCAACATGAGCTCCAGGCCGTTGCCCATCCCTCCCTTGGTGGTGATGAGTGGAGAGCGGCCGTCGACTCCTGCATTGAACGTGTAACACTTCCCATAGCGAGTGAACACCTAAAGACACAGAAAGTCACGCTTAAGGGCTGTTTGTCGAACCTGCGATAGCTCATATTATCCACTAGGGGTCAGCCAAGTTTAATGCTTTTATAGTGTTTGAGATCGAAAGTATGTGAGAGATGAGTGAGAGAGTGAGAGAGAAACGGTGAGAGGGAGAGAGAGAAAGGCAAAGTGTGTGTGTGTGTGTGTGTGTGTGTGTGTGTGTGTGTGTGTGTGTGTGTGTGTGTGTGTGTGTGTGTGTGTGTGTGTGTGTGTGTGTGTGTGTGTGTGTGTGTGTGTGTGTGTGTGTGTGTGTGTGTGTGTGTTAGAGAGGCAAGAGAAAGGAAGTATAATCTGACAAGGAAGAACGCATAAAAAACCTGAAGAAGTAAAACTAGAGAAGAGGTGGGCCATTACTCCTGGGTGTGGGTACACCAGAGTCAGGCTGAGGGGACGGCCCCGGCTGGACTAGTGATCCAACATTCCCTCGCATCTTCTCTTCACACTCCTCGAAGACCTGACGTTACCATGGAGATCAAGCAGTCTCGCCGAGGAAGAAGAAAGAGAATGCCTTCACGTTTAAGGGCATGACACAGCTGATATGATGTAAGATTCAAACAGCCAGGGAGAAAGCATGGCTTTGAGGCACATCTCTGGCCACACATGACGTAATCAAGCGTAGAATAATGTGTTTTTATTTGCGTGAATTTTTTTGCTTCAGAGATGCTTTACCACGTTGTTTCTCCATCCTGTGGAACAACGCATTCAACATTGTGCAGGTCCCGGTTCCTCCGGGTGTGTGTGGATGAATGGGGCCGAGTGGAGTGCACAAGACTGAGAGGGAGGCGTGGAGGGGAACAGCCCCCCGACGCCCGAGGCAAACCATCTCTCAGCATTACAGCGGGGCATGACGTCCCGGTGATTAGACAGAATAAACCAACTAAATAATTGTTGGTGAGAGCTTGGGTCCTGCCACGGGCGCTTATGGGTCTCTCTGCAGTCCATTACAGGCAGGCGGGGAGGCACTGCAGACTGAGGGGGACAGACATTCATCTGAGTTTGGCTCTACAGCAGTCCTCTGTCAAAGCAGCGAGAGAGTAGTAAAATACAAAACAATGGACAGGCTTCTTAAGGCAAGGGAAGTGGCTGCCCTGTGAAATATACATGAGACAATGCATGAATGTGAAACGCACATGGCTGCTGCCCACATACATCTGACGATTAACATATGGGACGTGAAGGGGTGTGAGTCCGCCCTGGTTTCTTTGATTGTTGAACACGTGTCAGGAACACGTGAGAGAATGGCGTACAGAAAGGCAGGGGGATGATGTCCTGTAGGCCGCCTGCAGGAGAACGGTCTGTCCTGCTCGTGTTGAATCACTGAGGCTGTAGCGTGCATGTGGAGGTTCTTATCTTTCTCGTTCTATTATTATAATTTCTAATTATTAGTAGGCCTACTTAATGCATGCAATGACAATCTATTTTTATATTTTGTATTTTAATATATATGTATATATATATATTTATAAAATGAAATACATCCGATACATTAGATGGGCCTATAAGGAGAGATTGTGACTGAATTAGGTACTAATTTTAGTACAGTGCTTGTAATGCAGAATCACGTTTTATGATTATTTTAAAAGTGCCCACTAGCGATGTTACAATTTTATTATAATTTGGACATTTTAATGAATGTCTCTCTGATCCTTTTATATTGTTAATCACAAAAATGTGCGTTGTAAAATGCAAAGAGCTTCTTCAATAAGGACAGACTCTGTGCCAATGGCCATCAGAAACATTATCCGGCTGGATCCGGTTCACTCACATACATCAGCCGGCTGTAACCCTTTATTAGGGAGAGACGTCCTTCAAGTCCTCTACCACACTCTAAGCATTAAGCACACTTCTCAAGACAAAGATTTAGGTTTACAAAGCCAATAATGTTTGAAGTGTTACAATCAATATAGATGTCACACAGAACTTCCCTGGCTTTAAAGAAACACTCAACGGCATTCAAATTTGTCATTATTAGGCACAGCCAAACTTTACATCCGAGACGGACTCGGAAACAGCACTTAAATCATAATTCCCAATGCTCTGCCATGCCTTGAGTTTTCGCAATCTATGAGCTGTTAAATTGCATCTCAGCAGGTTGGGTTCAATCCATTAGTGCTCTTGTTGTTTTATTGGAACACTAAAGCCCACTTTAAAGTCACCCATTCGAAACAGCACACGACAACACACAAGCCCTTTGCTTGGAGGGAGCTCTGGTAAGCCCTACTAAACAGCTATCACTGGGAAAAAAACATTTAATAACATGCGGGAACCAACAACCACCAGCTTGTGTGACCCCAACAGATTCTGACCTTAATAATACAACCTTTCTGGTATAGGGTCTACTTCCTTCTTACTTTGGCAGTTATTTTAAAGGTTGTGGATCTATGTTTTTTCTGGACTGGAAATGTCATGGACTAATGTCATGAATTCGAAAATCGTTTTAATGTCCTGAAATGTCTAAAGAATAAAACCCAACCACTAGCAGCTCAGTCAAACCAGGGGGTCTCATCCTTTGGATTATAATAATAATAATTATTCTTCATTTCAAATAATTGTGAACGTAAGCTGCCGAAAAACGGTCATTAAAATTTACAAAGAGCAAGTTTTTTGGAATAAGATTTCCCCTCCTGATTGCTTAGTTAAACATGCCGTCTCCTTTGGCTCCTGACTTGCAAAAGGTCTGAACAGAGTTCCAACTAAGCCATTAAGGGTTGGTATGGGGCCATGTGTGCAGGAGATGGATTAGTCGGTGGATTATTGCTGATGGGTGATTGGGAAGTCATTTAAGCAACACAACGGAAAAAAAGTAATTTATAAATGGGCCCATCCCACCGATAACCGTCCCACCACGACCCTCGAACTAAATGGATATTTGTGTTGCATTGATTATATAAAAGCCAGCGTGGGACCGACGGGACGAATAGTCAATCCAAAGTCATGTTTGTAAAGCTTTGTTGGAGTCAGTGGACCACGGCACTGGCATCCGTTAGTGTACTTGTGCATCCATGCAGATGCATCATGTGTGAGTGTATGTGTGTATGTGTATGTGTGTGTGTGTGTTTGTCTATGTGTTTATGTGTGTGTATGTGTTCCTGTATGTGTGTGTGTGTGTGTGTGTGTGTGCGTTTGTGGTGGGTGCATGCGTGCGTGCATGAGTATGTGCACATGTGTGTGCGTGTGTCCTAAAGGAAGTGTTCTCGGCTGTCAGAGGGATATGCAGCGCAGTAAGCTGAGTTGAACTCCAGCCATCCTCGGAGAGAATGAATAAATAAAAGGCTGTCATAAAGTAACTCGGTGTCCCCATAATTAGAGGGGAATAGGAAGAATGCACCATACAGCATGATGCGTGGACACAATAACAAATACTAGTGCCCAGACGTCTCTTTCTCCGTGCAAAAGCAAACGGCTCTGAAAGCTGATTATTAAATGTGGAAAAATCCATTCAATGCCCTTCATCACTGTACCTTCAATTGTGTCGTGCACTTCTGCCAAATGAATTGATTTGTCTTTGCTGGCAGGTTGCAGGCATTGCGAGCACCAATGTACAATATTAAATGGGTCTTGATAACAACATAAATGTTAATAGAGGGGGAAGTAGCAAGGGCCCGGGCTTGAATTCATTTCATTCCACATTATCAAACTCCCAGCAAATTAGCTTTTCTGCCCCTACCTTTAGCTCCACGTTATTTACTATTGAGAGGCACAGCTGAATTCATTATATTTGGCATTTAATCTCCCCCCTAGCTTCCCCCGCAGACACAATAAAACGTTTCCATCCGACTCTTCCGTTTCTATGTGGCCTGAATCGCTCCCCTCGTGTTCCTGCTCCGACTCACTCCCTGAACTATGATGTTCTATTCCCAGTGGTCTCTCTAGCTCTTCCCCTCGCTGCACTCCCGCCCTGCCGCCGTTTGATGAATATTTCACAGGCCAGCAGAGAGCGTCCTCCAAGCCTCTCATCTCCCTCCCAGACACCGCTCCTGCTCCCAGCACCTATCACCTACGGCTGCGCCAAAGCGACCGTTTAGGGACGCACGCGAAGTGAAAGCGAAAATAGAAGAAAAGCGTGTTGCCTTCGAAAATTGCAGAGTAAAAGATAGTAAATGTGCCCTTACTGCCTGTGCTGGAGTTTACAAAGTGGTGCACGGTGGCAGGGGGAAGCGATGGGCGAGCACGAGCTGTCACGGCCACGCTACCCACGCAGCAGTCACCAGCTAGTTATTGTTAAGAAGGTTCACCTGGAGGAGTTCTGAATCCATTACCCACACCTGTGTTCTGCCGTATGGGATCGTCAGTTTTTACCTAGCGTTGTAGCTTAATGTTTTTTCATCAGTGTGTTCGTGTGTAATAATTCTACTCTTAATCCATCAAGCCTCACTGATATTTATTTAACAATGCATTATATTGAACACTTTGTATTTATTACTTTGTATTTATTGCTTTATATTTCATAATCATAGTGTGTGTGTGTGTGTGTGTGTGTGTGTGTGTGTGTGTGTGTGTGTGTGTGTGTGTGTGTGTGTGTGTGTGTGTGTGTGTGTGTGTGTGTGTGTGTGTGAGTGTGATTATGTGTGCCTGAATTCGCAACATAACAGATAGTGTTTTCATTTGTGTGGTGCACATTTTGAACAGCTTAATAATGAAAACATTTTTCCAATGAAAACAAAAAGATTAACCATCATTTTCCAGCAGCATGAATGGTTGCAAGAGATACAAAACCACAGGGCTGTCTCCGAGCCCTCCTTTAAGGTAGCTATCGGTCAATATATATTTGCCTCCATTTCATTTCATTTTCACATGCCAGACAAAATGTCGCAATACAAGAAGAATAAATCCATGCAGTCTTCTCTGCCGAACATGAAAAGGCAGGGAGGGGAATATGTGACAGTTATATTTAAAGGTCTCTTGATTGCTAAATAATGTACGTGGTGGTGGGGAGAGTTCTGATCTCAGAGTTTTTATATTGGCAGATCACTCAGCTAGAACCGCTCAATCTTCTATGAAGTCTCCCTCACTCATATGGCACACCATAATTCCCCGTAAAGTGGGCAAAATAGATCGAAGGGAGAGGTGCTAGATAGACTCTTTGTATAGTCTCGGGCGTTTCTCACCAGACTGCATTGTCTTCTTTCTGAACAGCGGTGAGAAATAATTGTTGATATTGATTGTGGCAGACAGTGTATTCGACCCAACAGTGGCTAGTGACACACTGATATGTAATGTTTTTATTCCGTTGTTCACTACTTACTAAACAGTGTACAAAAAGGAAAATTTAAGAAGATGTAAGATGGTGTTTTATTGATCAATGTTATGTATAAAGGAGATGTTTTTATTCAAAATGGCTTACGAACACCAGTTGCGGTATCAATATTTCTAGAATACCTAGAGGAAAATATGTTAATTTGAATACCAGGATACAATTATGTTAATTTGAATACCTAGATACAATTATGTTAATAGGATTACACCTATGTAAATATGTAACGATATAACAATATTTAAAAAAATGAAGTAGCAACATATATAAACAAGAAAAAGATCTTTCCACAATTCTTCCACCAAACTATTTTCCTACTCTCATGCGTCTCCCCATCTGCCAGGGCGTGGGACTGGTCAGGAGGTCTGTGAGGCAGCTGCAGTGCAGCAGGCCATAACAGTATATCTAGCCCAGCCCAGCTATAACTTTGCTCCCGGCCTTGCTCTCTCTTTTTTAGCACAATCTGGAGAAAGAGCCACGGCAGGGCGAGTCAGCAGGCCGACTCCAGGGCCAGAGCAGCAGGTCCCGGGGCAGCGGACGGCCATGGGAGAGGAGAGGGTTTTACCACGGAAGATTTAATACATGAATTTTGTTTGGATCGGCTCCACTGAGACATGGACTCAAATTAGTTTTTGTGCCCTAAAGAGCTTTCCTTGTTGTTGTTTTTGGCCGGTCTTTTACGAGCACAAAAGCAGAAATTTCATTATGCCGTGGAGACATAAGAGAGAAAGCAAGTGATTATTTTGCAAATATGTCCTAAGTCTATTGGTCTTAACGCTATTTATTGAGGCCCGGTAATAGCTGTAGCTCCACTCATGATGTGTCTCTAGTGTCCATAAAACTGATGCTATAAGTCCCTGCTGTGTACGCAGCAAAGCAGTGCAAAAAGTGTACTTGAAATGAATGTTGTTTTTGCTCTGAAACACTAAGTACGATGGGCCAGTAGTAGCACACTATATAAAGTATAGGAAGAGAAAAATGCGCACACATACATGTGATAGAATAGACCACATGTATATAGTGACTGGGGGACAGGCCAAGGCCAAGATGCACACAATGGTGACTCCCGGATAGAGGCATACACAGATGCACAAACACGCTGCTATGTGTGTGTGTGTGTGTGTGTGTTTGTATATACACACACACACACACACACACACACACACACACACACACAGAACTTGTTCAACACGGTAAGAGCTCTATGATTCACCCCCGTGGCTGTAATAATCTCTCTCTCTCTCTCTCTCTCTCTCTCTCTCTCTCTCTCTCTCTCTCTCTCTCTCTCTCTCTCTCTCTCTCTCTCTCTCTCTGTGTGTGTGTGTGTGTGTGTGTGTGTGTGTGTGTGTGTGTGTGTGTGTGTGTGTGTGTGTGTGTGTGTGTGTGTGTGTGTGTGTGTGTGTGTGTGTGTGTGTGTGTGTGTGCGTGTAATATTTCCGAGCGTTCACAGGGTGAATTTGCCCCAGCCTTGTGGCCGGACAGCAGGACAATCACAGCCTGGAGGCCAAGAGCTTTGTTCATGGACCTATTTCATCGCCAGGACAACCACACACACAAACACACACACAAATAGAACATGAGGAGAAAGCCATAGCCCTCATTAAAATAAAAAGCAATCAGACACAAAGAGACGCTGATTGTCGGCCGGGCAACTTTCCACAACATGTTTTTATCGCACCGTCGGAAAAACACCCATCTCTGTGAGACATCGTTCTTCATTTTTCTCTCTTCTTATTTTTCCTCTCCAAAAGTGCTCGATGTGAGGTGGGAAGTGGTTCTGGTAATGAGTGCATTCATTACCCACTGCTTTCAGTCCCATTTGGAGCAGAATATGTGTGTGTGTGTGTGTGTGTGTGTGTGTGTGTGTGTGTGTGTGTGTGTGTGTGTGTGTGTGTGTGTAGGGTGAAGGGGGGGGGGCTCATTCCACCCCCAGAGTGAGTCTGGACACTGTGACAAATTTCCCCCCTTTATTGGGCAAAATACGCTGAGGCTTTAGATTTCCCAGGCTGTCACATACTGTTCCCGGGCACCTGGAGATTCATTTGGCTTCCCAGATAGTACATGTAAGCAGACCCCGACCCCCCCCCGCCATCTCCCCACACACACACACACAGTCACACAGGCATGTAGGCAAACACACGCACGCAAGCAATCACACACACACAGGCACACACACACACGCCCACCCACACACGCCCTCACACACGCCCAAACACACACATGCACACACACACACACACATGTACACACGCACACATGCAAGCGAAGACACACAGCAAACACACACACACACACATGTACACACGCACACATGCAAGCGAAGACACACAGCAAACACACACACACACACACACACACAAACACACACACAGACAGACATACACACACACACACACACACACACACACACACACACACACACACACACACACACACACACACACACACACACACACACACACACACACACACACACACACACACACACACACACACACACACAGGGTTTGTATGGTGGCGCTCCTTGCTTCGACTGCCTGCAGAATCTCGGAGCAGTCCAGGGTAAGAAGGATTAGACCGGATGGAGTGATAACCATAACCGGTCAAATATACTTTATTTTTTGCTAAAAGAAGGAAAAAGGAAAATGTTGTTTATCTCGAATGACTGGACCAGGTTGTGCAGGAATGTGTAAGAATCCCTCAGAGCTTGAATAAATGCATGATTTACTACAGCGGGCTAATTCGTTGTATTTTCTGAGTTCTCGTTTAAATAAATAATAAGGTCATTTTGGAGAAGGACCCTAATTGGGTTATAAAAAGATCTACGTAAAGACTAGAGCCTGTTATAAGGTCGCTTTTTGGCTCAAACTTAGCATGGACAAGCCTGTTGATAAACATAGAAAAGCAAGCTTATTTAAATGCTAATTCTAAGATGGTGAGACTAAAAGCAAATTATTTTTCCTTTGAAAAGTTGACTAGAATTATATAATTATTTTACATACCCTTTTATAACATCAAGAAAATAGTTTATTTTTATACCCTTGCCCTTTTGTGGTTGCATGTGAATATGTGGGTGTGTCTTTGTTTGTGTTTGTGTGTGGGTATGTGTGTGTGTGTGTGCATGTGTGTGTGTGCGTGTTTGTGTGTGCGTATGTGTGTGTGCGTGTGTGTGTGTGTGTGCGTATGTGTGTGTGTGCGTATGTGTGTGTGTGTGTGTGTGTGTGTGTGTGTATCTGTGTGCATGCATATACCTAAGTGCACATGCATGCATGTGTGCACGTGTTCCAGTGTGTTCGCGTGTTTAGCTATACTGTTGACATGAGGAATCACAGCCAGAGAAATTAACACCGGGGGTCGGCCCTCCAGTCCCCCTTCGTCGGAGCAGTCATATCAGTGCGGCTTAATCAGCCTCAAAGTGCAGCCAAATAATTGTGACAAGTGGCTCAAAGCAGGGTTAGTCGTCCTTTGAAAGTCGCTCTAATAAACCGAGGAGAGGCACTGAGTGTGAATATGTAATGCTTGGTTAGCGAGGTGAACCGTAACATCAACAAGGTCTGGCGACAATTCAATCGACCAGGTCCTACAATATTAAGTTATTTGGGCAGAAGAGTATTTTATCATACAGAGTCAGACATTTCTTTCAACCAGTGGTGCACAATAGAGAGGATAAATGATGAACACCAGGGCTCATCACTCAATGGATGGGTAATTGATTTCCCAGTCAAAAGTAGGTGCCTTGTATCAACTGTTTCTCAATTAGGCTTGCTAGAATTTCAACCCATGGAAGAAAGTCTAAGTCAACCTTATTTCAACGTTCAAAGCAATATTTATTTGGCTCTATTTCCCCCCCCCCCTCAAAAAAACAATCCCAACAGATTTGAGCAAGTGTACCGCGCTGTAAATGTCATGCGTCAGAGTAGACCCAGAGAGCCCTTTTCACAAGCCAGGGGTTGCCATGACGACCTTCTGAAGAACCTGAAGATGGATGAGCTGACCATCATCAGCCGCCTTTAGAGAAAGGGTACCACTGCTGTCTGGAGGCCAGGTCCTAATCAGGACAGCACTATAACCTGGACAGCAGGTCCGCTGTTTGTGCTGCGGTCTGTCTAGTGTGACCGTGTCGGCTGAGAGGAGACACGAGAAGAATCAAACCAAGGGGAACAAAACACAAGAAAATAATACAAAATAATCCGTCAATGTTCCTTTATATGAACCCTTTGTTTATTCAAATGAGAAGGAGAGCCTTCGACGGCAAAGTAATCCAAATAATCACATGGATTAGAACCCAAAGATTTGCATTTGATATCCGAGCTACTTAAAATGTAACGCCATCACACGAGTCTCCCTCTCAGAGCAGCGGCGATGGAGAGTCGGGCCAGAGACAGCTTTTAGCCATCAACACGTGGGGTTCCACTGCTAAATGGTCACGCCACAGAGTGTTATCTGTCATCATTCATTCCAATCGCATGAACATAATTGGCAGGCTTGTAGTGCAATAATGACCTAAAACACAGTCCAGATCCACCACATTCACATTCTCTGGTCGTCACAGTGCAGCAACCATTCCCTTGTCTGCTTCGGAGCCCTTCTCCCCTTAGCTCTACGCTCAGACTCAGTGCTCCTCCGTCAGGGCCTCTCTCACACGTTCACCCTCTGCTCTAGTCTCTCCGCCAACCCATTCTACCCATTTCTTCGTCTTTTTCATTAAAGGGACACTGTGTAGCGTTTTAAGTAAGGTATTAGTTAAAATCAATGTCTTCATTCATAAATATGTCCTAATTGGTGTAAAATTACCTTTGCCAATAATCTGATTTATCCTCCTGAGCGAAGAATTTCTTATCTGTAGCCTATTTACATTTAACAGAAACTCCTAAGGAGGCTTCTGGATTACTATAACAGCTGAGAGGGACATAAAGCTACGGCTAAAAGTGTTTTTCGCTCAGAGCCAGCGTGACTGGAAACATAGAAGGAGCTCAGCGAGACACGCTTGTCACTGCCCGGCAAATTTGAACGCCTGCACAGCCCTTTCGTTCATAAAGCAAGACCATACTTATGCCATACCACAGGAGAAGGAATCCTTGTTGACAAAAAGCGAAAAAGGGAATTCAAAAGGCAACGTGACCGGCAAAATCCAAAAACGGGTCATGTTGTCATAGCTTCTTGGCAGATACCACCTACTGTAGTTGCAACCAGGTTCAAACACACATTTGAAATAGCAAGGTGCTGGAGAGCGCTATTCGTTTGAATGCAAAATACAATTTTACCAAAAGTTGGGAGATAATGTCCCTTTAAAGCCATTTTCCCTATCTGCACCCGTTCCTAACCCACCAAACCAAAAACTAAAAGTTGGGAGATACAGTAATGTCCCTTTAAAGCCATTTTCCCTAACCCACCAAACCAAAAACTGAGAGTTAGTACATTGGCTATTATCTACAAATCACACTCAATTACGCCACAAACAATTGCTGTCACTCAAAGAATTGATCTGTGCTTGTTGCTATCAGAGTGCAATCATGACAACAATGGCTCTGATGGGAGTGCAGAGAGGGGATGGCCACGGCTGCTAATCACCCCTCGCTAACAAAGACACAAACACGCATTCCAACGCGGCGGCGGCGGCGGCGGCGGCGGCGGTGGCGGCGGCGGCGGCGGAGGCGGACCTGATTGCAGAGCGACACTGGGAGGGCGGGAGTCACAGAGCAATCACAGGCTGCAATGCTAACCATCCATAGGGAAGGAGGGAGTGATTCCGCCCTGGCCTTTTGTGCAATTATTATCATCAATATACTTCTATTTATTTTTTTATAAATGTACCTTATCATGGCTAGTGTATTGTTTAAGAGCAATTCAACTTCACTTCTCATAGCATTCATTGGGAGCAGGGCCATTTCAGTTTTCCAATTAATAGGGATTAGGAATTAGCATTTTCCTCTAATTGAGCTATAGATTTGGAGGGTTTAAACTTTAGGCAGACATATTCATTCTAATAACAAACTAATCAACTGCATAAGTTTATGTCTGTCAGCAAGACTCTGTGCTGGTGTGGTGTGAAGAGACTTATGTGTGTATGTGTGTGTATATGTGTGTGTGTGTGTGTGAGTGTGTGTGTGTGTGTGTGTGTGTGTGTGTGTGTGTGTGTGTGTGTGTGTGTGTGTGTGTGTGTGTGTGTGTGTGTGTGTGTGTGTGTGTGTGTGTGTGTGTGTGTGTTGGAGGTTCCTCAACAGTTGAGAGGCAGGATGCACTGTTAGTTAGGACGGTGCTTCAGAGCTGCTCGCCGTAATAAGGACCTGTGGGTCGTCTGGAGGAGTCAGGACGGTTCCGGTGTTGCAATCGACCCCATAGTGGTTTCCGGAACAGCACGTCAACCTCCTCTTAACAAGCATGAGAGTGTGATTGGGGAGCAGGCAGGCCAATTGAAGGTGTCTGTGGGTGTCTGGGTGTCTGTGTGTGTGTCTATGTGTGTCTGTGGGTGTTGGTCTTTGTCTGTGTGTGTGTTTGGGGGAGGGAGGGGGTTGTAATCCCAAAAGCGGACACCCTTGTATGGCTTGTGAGCAGCAGCAATGGTGTAGCAAGAAGCAGAAGAGACGGTAGGAGAGAATAATATGCTACCTTAAACAGGTGTGTCCCTGTCAGCCGAAGGGCACCGAGAGAGAGAGAGAGAGAGAGAGAGAGAGAGAGAGAGAGAGAGAGAGAGAGAGAGAGAGAGAGAGAGAGAGAGAGAGGGAGTGAGAGAGAGAGGGCGGGAGAGGGAGTGTGAGAGAGAGAGAGGGAGTGAGAGAGAGGTAGACAGGGTTAGAGAGGGAAAAGGAGAGAGACAGAGAGTGAGAGAGACAGAGAAAGAGAGCGATTGAGAGAGAAATAGAGGGAGAGACATACAGGGTGAGAGAGGCAGAGACAAACAGAGGGAGAGACATACGGGGTGAGAGAGAGGCAGAGAGGGAGAGAGAGAGAGAGAGAAAGAGAGAAAACAGACAGGGAGTGAGCAAATAAATGGTAGAAAAAGAGAGAGAACGAATAGAAGTCCATCCTGACAGGCCCTCAACTTCAGCAAGACAGCGATAGGAGAACAACAACCAAAGAAGAAGAAATAAAATCAATTACGGAAAAACAAAACAAAACATTCAGGGAGAACAAAAGCTAATTTTGTTGTTGTTATTGCTTCAAACGTAACTGCGGCAGACAACTATTTGTCCCATGTCACGCTGACTGATGTCCTCCGCAGCGAGGAGTGTCTGCATCAGTCAAGCGTCGTTAATACCTGTTTAACCTTTCCTTTTCGTTGCGGACTATGACGGATTATCGTAATTTCCCCGCATCACGTAGGGATCCAGAGCCGTGTCGGAGTGGGATTCCCGGCCGTATGGGCTGTAAACACATTAGCCTGGGAATGAATCTAATCAGAGAGAGAGAGAGAGAGAGAGGGAGCGGCAGATAGATCCCTTCAGTCACTTATCCTGTTACCGTTTCATCTGTGGGACGGACGGCGGGTGTCTGCATCCCGAGTGGGATGAATGGTGTGGTGGTCGTGTCTCGTTTGTCTCCCTTCAGAAGGTACTGTGGCGCGATGACATGTCTGAACCTGCCGGCATGTGTGAGGTGAGTTATGTGGTGTGACCGTTTAAACGCGGTTCTGACGGAAAATGCACGTGCACACACGCACACACACACAAACCAAAAAACAAAGACACACAAACATACAAACACACATTGAAGTGAGTTGGGATCAAAATGTGACCTACAGTTTTCTATTTGAAGCAAAGCATCATGGGAGATGAACTGGAGTAGCACACAGGTAGGCCTATATTGCAGGCAATTTGGCCGAGTTTCAGTCCTAACACAAAAATGCTCTTTAACAGATTTCGCTCTTTCATTGTCCACAAGCGTACTTCTATCTTAACTGTTCTGATATCCTGCTGCCTTCTGATACGTTAAGGATAACAGATCAACGAGCTCACCGCTTCAGACTGAATATCAGCAGGGTTATATCCTCTTTTTTTCAAGTGTGCTTGCTAAGGACATTCAGAACACAAATAACTGTTTCAAAGAGATGTCAAAGTGCAAAGTTTGCACATAACATAGCGTCCACTGGAGAAGTATCCTCCTCTGAGAGCTGTGTTCTCCACTCCAGCAGCTGAACGGGCGGTGGAGCGGGGTGCGGAGAGCAGCACCCTGCGGGGGCACTCGGCCAAGGACGTTCTCACAGGAACACACACGGTGGCTGTGGCGTGGATTTAACTGGTGGCCACAAACTCCTCGGCTTTCACCAAGTCCCAGTCTTTGCCGTTTTCTCTGGTATTTTCATGACTTTTTTTTATTTTTTGCTTTCATACGTTCATTTGGTTCTTGATTCCTTCTTATTGATTCTTTTATTTTTTTCTCTTTTTTTCCTCAGTTTCTCTTTTGCTTAATGCCATATATTTTAGTGGCGCTGTGCTTGTTCGAGATTGTGACGTCCTCTCCCATGGTAAAACCATCAATTGTTTTTCAAGAGTAAGCGAATCACGCAAAGGTTATAACATCTCCTTTATGTTTCCAAAGCCATTATAACACGTTTTTGCTCTAAGAGATCGTTCCCGTACCAACTCCCACAATAAATCCTTTGTGGAGTTCTCCTCTCCATGAACAGAAGTAGGAGTACAACGCTACTGAGGCAGAGCGAGGTATGCTTGTGTGTGCGGTTGTGTAAACATTCATATCTTTCGATGATCATATCAACAGGACGGGCTGATATCTTCCATCCAGTTCAAAGGGAGAATTATCGAAAGAGCACATGAGTGATTCAACGGCGGCACGATAACTGATAAGCTGCTAGACACTGAGCGAAATGTCAGTCTGAGGCTGCTCTAATGGCATCCGGAGCGTGCATGCTGAGCATACATTACCTGTCTCCTTCCAAGAGGAGTGCTGTTGATCTGTGGAATTCCACACCACGCTGCAAGGGCAGTTAATGTGTGCTGGAGTGTGTATGTGCGTGCATGTGCGTATGTATGTGTGCGTCTTTGTGTGTTTGTGTGGGCGGGTGTGTGTCCCGTTCATTCATGGTCTCTCCTCTGTTTTTCTGCTCAATTAGACTGAACACTCTCTTATGATTTGAACCCCAGAACTCTTAAAGGTCCACTCCACAGCCGTTCATCTCTTTGTGCTCGCAGTCAAAGAGGCGTGTGCGTCATTGCCTGATTGGTAGATAGAGAAAGAGAGAAAGAGATAAAGTGTAAGAAAGAGAGAGTAAGAAAGAGAGAGAGAGAGAGAAAAATAGAGTAAGAAAGAGAGGGAGAGAGAGAGAGAGAGAGAGAGAGAGAGAGAGAGAGAGAGAGAGAGAGAGAGAGAGAGAGAGAGAGAGAGAGAGAGTGAGAGAGAGAGAGAGAGAGAGAGAGAGAGAGAGAGAGGAGAGAGAGAGAGAGAGAGAGAGAGGAGAGAGAGAGAGAGAGAGAGAGAGAGAGAGAGAGGAGAGAGAGAGAGAGAGAGAAAAGAGAGAGAGAGAGAGAGAGAGAGAGAGAGAGAGAGAGAGAGAGAGAGAGAGAGAGAGAGAGAGAGAGAGAGAGAGAGAGAGAGAGAGAGAGAGAGAGAGAGAGAGAGAGAGAGAGAGCAATAGAGTAAGAAAGAGAGAGAGAGTTCATTTCTATGCTGGATGTCTGCATCGTCTGACACCTCCAGCCTGGCTGGCCCGCCGCCTGCCTCCTTGCTGCTCACGTTGCTCAGACTCCCATCTGTTCCCTCGCCCCTCTTGTTGCCCTGCGTCCGTGCGTCCTTGACCCCCTCCTGCACACACTCCTGGAAGGAGGTAGTCAGTGCAGGTCAGCCGAGTCCTCAATGGCTATGAGAATAAATACGTCTAAATATTTAATAGTTGTGAAGGAATATGTTCTCAAAGTTTATTTTAGAAAGTGTTTGCATCCCCCCACCCATATTTATCTCTCTCTGTCTCTATCTGTCTGTGTATCTCTCTCTCTCTCTCTCTCTCTCTCTCTCTCTCTCTCTCTCTCTCTCTCTCTCTCGCTCTCTCTCTCTCTCTCTCTCTCTCTCTCTCTCTCTCTCTCTCTCTCTCTCTCTCTCTCTCTCTCTCTCTCTCTCTCTCCTTCCCATCTGTCACTCTGGTGTATACTGCCCTGTTTGTAACGTGGGTGACTTTGTGTGCCCATTTAAAGGTTTAGGCCATGCTTGTCTGCTCTCGTTTAGTTCTGTCTGGATTGCACGTGTCTTAGCAACTCCAGTGCTTTGCATGAGACTGGACAACATTAGCATATCTGTGTGCGTACCTCTACATTACCTAAAGCATACAGAACAGCATGAACATTTGCACATTTGTACGCGTGCATGTATGTGTGTATATGTGTGTGTGTATGTGTGTGTGTGTGTGTGTGTGTGTGTGTGTGTGTGTGTGTGTGTGTGTGTGTGTGTGTGTGTTCGTGTGTGTGTGTGTGTGTGTGTGTGTGTGTGTGTGTGGATGTGTGTGTGCGTGTGTGTGTGTTTGTGTATGAGTGTGTGTGTGTGTGTGTGTGTGTGTGTGTGTGTGTGTGTGTGTGTGTGTGTGTGTGTGTGTGTGTGTGTGTGTGTGTGTGTGTGTGTGTGTGTGGATGTGTGTGTGCGTGTGTGTGTGTGTGTTTGTGTATGAGTGTGTGTGTTTGTGTGAGCATGTTTGTACGGGTAGGTGTGGCGGGACTGCATAATTGTTTAACTAATGCAATTAAGTTTTTCCTATCTTTCTATCACACAAACACAAACACACACACACACACACACACACACACACACACACACACACACACACACACACACACACACACACACACACACACACACACACACACACACACACACACACACACACACACACACACACACACACACACACACACACACACTGCAGAGACCTCATCACCCCCCTGGTGGCGGCTCTAGGAACCTCTGGTCCGGTCTGCGGACGTCGCCACACGAGAACCGAGGGAGCTGAGCGCAGCGGTCGA
>NC_079412.1:18181233-18271233 GCF_026213295.1 Gadus chalcogrammus
CCATGTCGTCGTTCCTCAGACGTTTGGCGAGGAGACGGAGGAAACGAGGGTATGCGATTGATAATGACACGGTCTGGAGCAGTCTGAATGCGCCGTCAATTTGGTAAATGTGTCTATGGGTTGCCTTGTCACGCGCGTTGCTTCCACACAACACGGACCCAGATGAACGCTAGCGAGCAAACACGAGGCAAGCGGCTCATTTCACAATAGCGACCAAATCTTTACTCTCCCCGCAAGAGCCCCCGAAATAGATTTTTCATCACCGCCCCGTTCTTCTTTTGACGTCGCAAGAAAGAATTACCAATTTGTGTCTACTTCCTTTTTTCCCCATCTACCAAGCGCTGTACAATGAAACAATGAATGCACTCACACAATACACGTGGATCAAAGAAAGTACTCAAAGGAAAGACTATTTTTTAACATGGTTCTGGAACAGTGCACTGATGTAAGTAACAAAGGGAGTGAAGACAGGCAGAATAAAGGCCTTGGATCTCTCCAGGGTAATCACCCCCGCCACTGTGCTCGGACTCAATACAATATGAGAAGCACCGCGTTGGTCTTCGTAGACAAGGGCATCTTCACTTCCTGCCCAGCGGCAAGTGGTAGACCGAGTGGGAGACACACATGATTGACTTAACTACTGGTGATGTAAGGTTCAGGACACTCACTGACACACAGAGGGAGACGCACACACTCACACACACACAGACATGCTTACACACACACACACGCTCAAACACAAACGCTCACACACCCATGCTCATGCTCACATACACACACACACACACACACGCACGCACGCACGCACGCACGCACGCACGCACGCACGCACGCACGCACGCACGCACGCACGCACGCACACACGCACACACACACACACACACACACACACACACACACACACACACACACACACACACACACACACACACACACACACACACACACACACACACACACACACACAAACACACTACTTAAGTATTTTGAACTGAAACTAGCCTTCTCGGTCCTTATCAATCCTCAGAGTTGATCTAGCGTACGTCTCAGCGATCATCAGTTAAGACTGTGGCAGTATGGGGCTGTTAACATTTTCATTCAAAAGAGAAGATTGCTTTTGCTCTCAACGGCGCAGTCACTGTTGGGAGAAATAACCCGGTATTATTGACAGATTATATCAAAAGACACATATGAATCATACACGTCACTCTGTGTTGTATAACAGTCATTAGTGGGTCTGACCGGAGAACATTTCGTTCTTCATTTTGGTTGCCACATTGTTTGTCAGACTCATTAAGGTCTCTGTGTGACGACCAGAACACCATAAAAACACCCGGTTCAGAACAGCTCTCACCCAAAGGCATAACAGCACATTTTCTTTCTCATTGAGCTCGAAGGTGCAGTGTTTTGCTCTGCTTTGCTGGTGCCATTTATTAAAGTGTTGGTGCAACCACGATAAGCACTAACAGTTTTTTTGCTGCCATTGCTCATTAGAAAACGGATATCCAAAACATGATAACATTGCATGTTTCATACAACTTAAACAAATGATTTTTTTTATAATTTATTGAAATGTAGAAGTAAAATGGGGTAATTCTGAATATAAAATGTCTCTGTGTACTCAGAAAACTCTTAACATTTAATTAAAATAAAATGACATCAAATAAATAAACATAATTGCTACATTTATGTAAGTTTAATACTAATGCAACTCCACTGGAAAACTGGGCTCCTGGCCAAGAAACGTCTCCGACACCTCACTCTCTCCTTCAGGAAAGTCAAATCCTCCCAATCTCATTAGTGAGCGGGTCGACGCATACTTCAGTTGGCACACATCAATACGCAAGATTGAAACCTTCGTTCATCTTGGGAACCCTGGCTAGACCAGTCGAAGGGGAGCTTTATAGCTGTACATTGTAAGCATCAACATTGACACATCCATGAGAAACTGTTCCCTGTGCGTAGGTTAGGGAGAGAACCCTATAATTTACATCCATTTGACACGCACCTTGGGTTCGCACTCTAACACTCCTCTGCCCATTTCCAACTGCCTTCCGTGCTTTACGGTTTCACCACCTCATCCATCTTTCATGAGGAAAATCAAAATGGAGCAGTATCTGGAGGAGAAGAGGAACTCAACATATTGAGGATGGGAAGTTGTAACTGCTTCAAGCCAAGAGGATGATGAAGGTCCATGCTCGAATTGGTAAAAAATATTGAACCATTGAATTGCCTGGGAAAGAACCGATTTGTATGAATAGTGGATAGCTATGGGCCCACAGTGCCTGCTATCCACCACAAGAAAAAACATAACAAAGCCAATTTCAGGACTAAATATTTGAAGGCCTATGTTGTCTGGATCCATGTGCCGTATGAACACGGTTATTGAAAGACAGACAACATTAACATTTCAAACAATGTTGCTATCGACCGTCAACAGAAAAAAAACATCACAGCATCCATTGGGGGACAAATTTGAATCCATGTTGGCTGACACAGGTGTGTGCATGTGAGAGTGCATGTTCTGCCCGAGGCAGAATACCATAGCAACAAAGTGGAGTTCACGGTCGGGTCACGCCGGATAATGCCTTTAGGAACTTTGGATTCATGTCAAACTGTACTGTGTGCGTTTACAGACTACACACTCTGACAGATGCTGCTCTGACCTCGGGCCCCTTCACATCCCTCAGATTTACAGAAGCAACCATAATGGCTGACATCTTCAACGGTCACCTGGCAGTAACATCGTGACCTCAATAAGACTGGTTACGCAGCAGGGATGCTGTGACTTCCAGGCGCTCTACTACGGCCACGCGCGCTGGTATCCTTACCGGACGCCGTACAATCACAAACCAATCATCCGCACCTGTGCTCAGGTTGTCATGCCCATTTATTCCCTCTGCTCCCCTTGCTCCATGCTGCATCTTTAAAAATGTTTGTTTCACTGAATTTGCTAGAACTTGGTCCTCAATTTAGACTTTAGTCAAAAAAAATAGGGGTTTTTGAAACCTTTATGGAATGTCTGTTTTTTTCTACTGCTTCGGTACTGAAGTTATTTTTTTTGGACAAATGCATTGCTGCCTGCTGCCTCTTCTTTCGCACCAAACTTGGATCCACACCTCACCATGACCGTAAAAAAGACTATACCATCATGAATGGCTGTACATAGACTTCTAGACATCCTGTGAATTGTACCCTCAAATAGCTAATGTACTGTCTGATTATAAGTATTATACAGAGACTGTCTATAGGGACTCCTGCGGACGCGAGGAGGGGAACTCACGACTTTGAAGTCTTCCGCTCGGCACTCCAAGCCCCTGAAGTGGCAGGAGAGCAGCATGTCGCTGATGTCGTGGCCCGTACGGTCGTAGAACTCCCGCATGTTGAAGGGCCGCGGCTTGAAGTTGTGGAAGTCCGCTTTGAGCTTCAGGGACTCCAGAACATTCTCCTCCACCAGGTGTATGTCCCTGATCTCATACCTGCGCAGGTGAGGAGCCATTAAGGGTTGCAGACAGAGAGAGAGAAGGGGGGTTGGGGTTAAAAACGACCAAATAGGGATATAACACCAATAGGGATAACACTTTCAATATGCCACTTCACTGAGGCACCGACTTCAGCTGGATTACGGTGCCATGCCAGTCCTTATTTAGCTGTTGCTGCTGATACTGAAGAGTCATCAGCCTAGGTAACGTCCTTGTGTCTCCATAGCTCTGAGTGTGTTCCTTGCAGCAGAGTGGAGTGAGTGTCCTTGTATACTGTTTGTATGGAGGTGATAGAGCGAGGGCTGTTGTATGTGGTCAAACAGTGCAAGGACAACGCTTTAACTTCAAGTCTATTTTGTGATCATTTCGGGTATGAAGGGCTAATGCGGAACACGATTTTGGAGATTGATCCAGTGTTCAAGCGGGTACGATGCAGCCGTAATCCCCCATAACCGGCTGCATTGTAATCCTTAGGGGCAACAGTGCCCCTTGCTTTTGTCACCGGCTGGCTCCAATTACATTATATTATTATGGAAAGGATCCCTACAGAGAATTCAAGTTGTTTCTTTACCTTTCCTTGTCCAACCAAGTCCCGCTCAATGAGAGTTAAATTGAGTTGTTGCAGGAGGAAATAGGAGTTGCAGGAGTTTGTTGTGTTAGATAATGGAAAGCGTAGTTCAGCGTTATCTAAAAGATTTGGGGGAAGGACGGTTGAGATTGTAACGACAATAGGGAAATATCCTGAAACAGCAAAACAACGAGATTCCAGAGAGAGACATTGCCTTGAGCAAGCCTTGGTTCGACCAAATAACAAACAGAACGTGATCAAGCGAAAGGTAAATAAACACGTTTTGTTTCTCTGCAGGGATCCATTCCATCATGATCGAATATAATCGGAGTATGTCAGTGATAAAAACAAACACTATTAGAGGAGGTACATTGACACAGCGCTATTGCCTCAAAGGATTACATTGCAGTCCATTTTTATTTGCAGATTATGGCGGCAGCATTCTCGCTCAATACTAGACCGATCTCAAAGGTAGTTGTCCCCATCTAAAAATAGGGTTCAGGTTACACTGATTCTCCCTGTCACCCTGTCTAGCTATTGAAGAATGGGATCCTATACATTTTAAACACAACAAATGTATATAACATTATAATAAAAATTCTTAAATATGATATATTTTATTTAACGTAACCCTACAATTAAAAAGTAAGGTTAGTAATTAAAAAACAAATAAACGATTCATTCATCGGTGTGGCTTATTCAGATGGCAGCATAATAGGTTTGTCTTTTAATCCATCAGATCAGAGCTAGTGGAGTAGAGGAACCCCACTAGGGTCAGCCAGCCTACAGAGTACTGAACATAGGAGGCATGTTTGGAGTGTTTATTCCGAATGACCTGTGGTCAACTACAGCAGAGCGTAGAAGAATGGGAACTACACACTCACACACCCACACACACACACACACACACACACACACACACACACACACACACACACACACACACACACACACACACACACACACACACACACACACACACACACACACACACACACACACACACACACACACACACACACACACACACACACACACACACACACACACACACACACACACACACACACACACACACACACACACACACACACACACACACACACACACACTCCAGCCTCTCCCTTCACTCCCGCTGTGCTATTAATAACATGGCATGAATTTAATAGGCTCTCCAAAAACAGCTGAATAGGATTTTTTTACAGAACACTCACTTTCCCAAGAGGCTTGTGGGTATTTCCATATGGATGCCAGGAGTATGACTATGAATGTTGGTCCATAATGATGGAATATGGACAATGTGCTATCCCATTGTTTTCAGTGACACGTGTCCATAGGTTATCCATAGTATCCATAATCTGGATACAATGCTTTTATTGATAATAAAGAAATGCTTGAATTGTAAAAATACATTCTTTCTTGATGAGATGGACGGTTTTTATTCATCACACACACACCCACACACACACACACACACACACACACACACACACACACACACACACACACACACACATACCACACACACACACACACACACACACACACACACACACACACACACACACACACACACACGCAAGCATGCACTGAATGACACCCACCCAGCCACCAATACACACACACACACACACACACAGCCACATGCACACACCCTCCCCCCCACATAACCAACCCCCCCCCCCCCCCCACACACACACACACACCCACACACACACACAGACACAGCCACACACACACACACACACACACACGCACACGCACACGCACACGCACACGCACACGCACACGCACACGCACACACACACACACACACACACACACACACACACACACACACACACATACACCCAACCCAACAAACACCCTCCTGTATGGGTGCATGCTGGCCAGAGAGTACTTGAGCTGAACACCTTGGTATGCGTAAAGCTTTATAGCACAACATAATTCACAGACCCACCTATCTCTAAACTGTTCACACCTGGATTTAATATGGCAATCGTTAAAGTGTTTATGGGATAGGAAAGGTGCTGAATTCCAATCAGCGGTGTGTTTACTTGAGTGAAAGTCTAAACAGGTATCAAATCATGGCGGAAAATAACATAACAATATTGTTAAATGTATATATACACTACAACGGTGTCTTCACAATTGCTACTAAGCATTACCTCACTCCCCCACATTTTGTTTACTTTTAAACAATGAGTTAGAGACTATTTGACATCTATCCCAAATAGGAAATGATGCAGGGGGTACCTACATAATACCTGTTATGTACTTGACAAGCATTTCAGATCCCATGTTATGAAACTCTCTCTCTCAACGAGATGAATCATCTGACCAGATTTTGGTTGCCTTATCATTCTTACATTGGCCGCGACACGACAAAACAGTTCCCTTAACAGCCATGTGTTTGTGGCTCATTTAATATGTACGTCAAGGGATGTATAGGACTATGAGCACCCCAATTAATCGGAACGCTGTCTATTCTTTAATAACCATGATTTATTTTCCGTCATGCAAGCTCCTGAGGCTTGACTGTTCAATTAATAATATCAAAGCAGATTGTCATTACGAAGCAGCTGCTAGTTGATGAGGAAATGCAAAGGATTCACACTCCCTTTAGAGGCTGCCTCCTGTGTGATACGTGCTGCTGTGTGCCCCCACCATCCTGAACTCTGAGCCTGGCTTTCTGCACCCATATGACTTATAGCAGTTGACCTTATCTTTAATGCCCATGCTTTAGAAGAAATTAATGATGCTCGGACCACACTGAATTAATTGGAAGCGTGATGGTGAATGTGGACTCGGTGAGGAGAAATAACGTTAAGGAAAGACCGAAGAGAGCACAGTGGTGGATGAAGTTATTCGATTGGTCCAGATAGGTATTTAATGAAATCCAAGGTAAGCATAGGCCTACCTCTGATTGAGGAGTGAGAGCAGCTCCCCCGCGTGGTACAGGTCATTCCGGGTTACGCGACTGAAGCGGAACGAGTTCAAGTTGCAAAATGTGACGGCTGGGAACACCATCATTGGGGTCGTGACCTCGTCCAGCTTGGTGACGTGTGGGTACTCCAGATAGAAGTGGATCCGGTCCACGCACACGTAGAGCAGACACGCCAGGGAGCTGAGGAAGAAGGTCAGCCACAGGCAGCGCTTCACGCACACGCGTTCGTAGGTGAAGATGTGAGAGATTCCGTGTAGGGTCGAGTTGCGGGAGAACAGCTCCAAAGAGGGAGGTTGACGGATGTCCATTTCTTCGGAATCTACTTTTAGATCCATTTTCCACTAAATTGCAAAAGATCCCTCTCCAAATTCTCAAATCAATTAAAAATAATCCAGAACTTAAATGAATGTCTTCCACTACATAGCTCACGGTAGCCTATAGTCTCGCCATACGTGTGCACTCGATAGGGGAAGTTATCCGAATTGTAAACCGGACCTCATACACCTGTGGCATAACCCACCGCATACACCCAGCGATTAGCTATTCCTCCACCGGGCATCGAACGTTTGGATGCGCGCCAGGGATGAGCTGCGACCCAACGATCATAGCGACTCACTCTAAAAAATGGTCCTTGGAGTTTCCCCACGTTTTAATGCCCCGACCACCTCAAAGCCCTCGACTCTATCACATCAAAACAATAACACAACAATTCATTGTCATTGTGGAGAACGGGATCCACGCGCGCCCGTCCATCTCCGTGCAACGGGCTGCGGTCCCGTCGCTCCCGGATCTCCTAATTGGCCGGAATTCCTTAATTGCCAGTCCAAAAAAGGGGCAGAAAAGTAGTTTGGATCGTCTATTGGATCGTAGCTGTGGCTGTGACTGTTAGTCCATCGGAAGGTCCACTCGCTGAGCGCAGATAAACGAGTGGGAAACGCATAACTATTAGATCATACATGTACATGAGGTTTCCGCTCTATACCGTCATCCGTGGTGCTCGCGGATCTCTGGGTGACGATCAGGTACGATCTGGTATCTTTGAACGTCGCTGCTGTGTCTGTCATCACATCGTGAGCGCGTCTGTGCCCGGCAGCCCTGGAGCGAGCGGGAGTGCCAGTGTGTTTGTGTGTGTGTGTGTGTGTGTGTGTGTGTGTGTGTGTGTGTGTGTGTGTGTGTGTGTGTGTGTGTGTGTGTGTGTGTGTGTGTGTGTGTGTGTGTGTGTGTGTGTGTGTGTGTGTGGACGAATGGTCTAGCTGGCATTCACTGTTAAGCTCATGGTTATTATAGTATTCATACATTGTCCGCACACATGGAATAGCCCATATAGGCTATAGAGGGGATTAGAATGAATGAGATAACTGTGGAGTTTAGAGGGGATCATTTACGAGATACAATGTTGTATGGGCAATGCACGAAATAAAATGTTGGATGGGCAACAACGCCGGGGGCATGCGGGTTTATTTGGAACAGCAGCAAATTGTAAAATATATCATACAGATCAATTAAATTAACATATAGATATAAACCAAGGAAATATGAACAAATAATTAAAACATGTCAGTTCTGCTTGTTCCTGCCTCTTGAGGGCTCACCAAAGATGTGCAATCCGATTAAACAACAGCAGCGGAAGACAACAAACGCTCTCCGTGGTTCTGATTCGGCGGGTCTCTCAATCTGGCAACACTGGTCTCTGCGCCTGTGGTTCCTCTCCGGGTCGGTAGGGGGCTCCGGGGCGCAGTTCTATATGCAGCTGCTCCGAGAAAACACAAGCGAGAAATAAAATGGCGCTGCACGCAAGTGTAACACATTTCTCTCGACTAACGGGACGAATTATTGGCTCCTTGTCAGTCAAATGCACGCGGAATTCAACCCTGCCCGCAACCATGCGGTATATATCCAGATCAACTGGAAATAGTGAGTGATTCGTCTTTGGCATCTAAGGGTCTCCGAGTTCGAAGACCTTGATCGCCCCCCGTCCCGTCTCATGCATACTTGAGCGTAAACAAGGTCCAATTGACGGAAGAAATTTAACTTTCTCTGAAATTAGTTCATATTAATGAGCTCATATTTCGTTTTCGTCCTAAGTATCATTAGATGTAAGAAAAAACGAAACAACCGTTTTTGTTAGGCTAAAACAGATATATTGTGTAAACCAAAGACATTGTTAGGTAACAACCATCCAGTCAGTGGTGTGCAGAGGAACACTGAACACACAGACCAGATCAAGGGTCCTGGGTCAGTTCACTGTGTGGGTAGACGAGAGTCAATTTCACCAATGGCTGCCGTGTTTATTATACGCGTTTAATCATGTTTTTATATGTCTGGCTATATATGGATATACCATAAGAATTAGGAAATAATTTAACCTATTCACTATACCCATGAACAACTAAAACGTAAAAAAAGCATGAACATTGCCTTGTTGTGATTCACTGCAGGCATACAGTTCAGACTGGACGAGCGGACTGCACACAGCAGTCTGGACCTCTTCAAGAAGGACACAGGGGTCATCTACCGCATGCTGGGCCTCGACCCCAGCAAGGTCCAAGATAACCCGGAGCGCTTCCGCGACTGGGCCGTGGTGTTCGGCAGTGAGAAGATAACGGGTGGCCGTCACTACTGGGAAGTGACGGTCAAAAAGTCCCAAGAGTTTCGCCTGGGCGTGGCCGAGGCAAAGATGGCCCGGGAAGACTGCGTGGGCACCAACACCGCGTCCTGGGTGTTTGGTTACGCCCAGCGGAAGTGGTCCGCCATGACCAGCAACAAGATGGTCCCCTTGCAGCTCGTCGGGAAGCCTGAGCGCGTCGGTGTGCTGCTGGACTACGAGGCTGGCCTCCTGGCGTTGGTGGACACTGAGAGACATAAGATCATCCACAGCATCAGGGGCCGCTTCAGAGGCCCTCTGTGTCCGGCCTTTGGACTTTGGGACGGGGAGTTGCTGACACACTCAGGCCTGGAGGAGCCAGAGAGCTTGGTGTGATCATGTGAATATGAGACGGGTTCATACGATTCAAAAGTCATTTCAATTTTGGAGCTCATGATAATAAAGAGGGGACCTGGTTTGACAGTATTTCAAACAAACAATTAGGGTTAGGGCTACTAATCTGTGCACCACACTTTATAGTAGCAATACAAGTCCAGTGTGTTCACAGTGTGTTGCACCATTATGAAATGCATACATTCTCAGGCCATCCAGTGTGAAAGCTATTTTTGTGTATGCCTTTATGTATGTAGCTTATGTAGTACCAATCAAAACAATGTGAGGAAAAACAATATTTTTGTGAATTCAGAGGGAGGGATGGCTAACCGACAAGAGTTATGTATACAATTGTCACAATATATGACGATGACAAATAAAGATATCATTGGAAATACTCTGTCAATCAGATTTATTACCACATTTACATGGTGATTTCAAAGTAAGTCATATTGGATTCCAATAATTTAGATTTACAAATCACAGCTTTATTGAGCCCTACCAACAAGGTGAAAATCATGAATCCATACTGAATAGAAAGTGTCAATGCTTGCTGGAATAAATAAACAAATGAATGAAGCAGCATATTCATATTTACATCAGTGATATATGGCACTAAAAGTCTGCTAACAAAGAAAGAAATTAATCAAACACATTGACATAGTATGCAAAGCCATGCTAATAAATGTAATTCCCCTCCTTCCTAAAACCTTTTTAACCAATATACAAAAGTAATTCACAATGTACAATCTCTGAATTGGGAGGCCTCACCCTTCCCTAAATGTGCACTTCCTAATTTAAGACGTACCCAAATAATCTTTGGCCGACCATCGTCTGAGCTGCCCCTGATGACTGCATCGGGTATTTAATGCTGGACAGAATAGAAGCTCTTCTTATGTTCCATCACACTCCCGGCCTCTCATTTGGCTCAGACCACAACCTTCACGGTGTCCAAAGTGGCCTTCTGCTCTTCAGCTTCAGGCTGCGCCTCGGTGTCAGAGTACCCCTTCTGGTACTCCTGCAGCACGGTAACAACGCCACTGTGGCCAAACTGCAAGGCGTCGTCTAGAGGGGTGTTGCCCCACCTAACCAGACACACAAGATACATTTTAAGAGTTCAAAATGTCAAGACAGCGTTACACCCAGGGATGATTCGATAATTCAATTAAAATTACCTGTCTTTTACTTGCGGGTTGACTTTACAAACTTCGGTTAGAAACGCGACTGCATCCTGATGACCTGCAAGAAATGAACACAATAATAAAAAAAACAAAGCCTTTCAACGAAAATACCGACAGTCTTTCTTTTTCTTATTTATAGTAATATATGGACGAAGATTTACCTTCGGCAGCAGCGACGTGGAGGGCAGTACGAGAATCATAGTCCCTGTCCTCCATGTTTACCATAGAGAGAGCAAACCTAGAGAGGGAGGGGGAGAGAAGAACATATAGACAACGCACACAGAGAGGTTCAGTGACGGAGGGCAAACAGGCAGGACTGTCTACCCGACTGCCCTTTGAATGACAAACCTCCAAGGAGAAAACCTTGTAGGTGGATTATCTTTCACCAGAACTCCTGTTGATATTTAAGGTTGTACATCACTGACCTTCTGAGAGCCGAGACGTCCCCACCGTAGGCCGCGAACATCAAGTTGACCACAGACTTGTGCTGAGAGGAATGGACAGGCAAACATGGTGCTGAGTAGGGTTCATGATACATCAGTACTGTGCCATACATATAGCCCTGACATATATGCGTATGTATGAGAGGAGACATTGTACTGTGTAGGTCTTACTGGGTCATCATCGGACCGTCTTCTCGGATCATGCTTCTTGGTGAAGTGTCTCAGGTTGTCGTAGTTGTGAAAGTTGAAGTATGACACCAGTTCCTGCATAACAAAAAAAGTAAGCATTGAAATTATATCATAAAAGCATGTAGAATTGACGATATATATAAAAAAGGGTAAAACCATATTATTATGGACTTATATATAATGAACGTCAAAATGTGTATCTGACCTGACAGAAGTGAATACCGCGAACACTGTTGCCGAGGCGATCTAGGGGTGGGGACCAGCACATCATTCCCATAACATTAGGCACCACCAGCAGCACCGCACCAGAGACACCAGATTTAGCAGGCAGGCCCACCTACCAGAGGAAATTAGCGAATTAAAAATGGACATCTTGTCGTGTAATATTGTTTGGAACTACAACGATCTGGAACAAAATTGTCAAAATAATTTGTGTGATTCTCACGTGGAAGGCAAACTGTCCGGAGAAGTCGTACATGCCACAAGAGTGCATGAGGCTCAGGGTGTTCCGGACAGCCCCTGCGCTCAGAACACGCTCTTCTGTGATTGGACAGATGCCCCCGTTGGCCAATGTGGCGGCCATGACACTTGCTGATTCACAGTTCACCTCAATGGAGCAGAGCTGGAAGGGTGAACAGAAGGAAGGCAAGCAGCACTCAGTAAAGCAAAGAAAGATACAGAGGAGGTTATAGGTCAAAATGTCAGAAAGCGCGCTGTCCTCTCACCTGGAAGTAGAAGTCTAGGGCGGCCGTCATGTCTGCGTTGTCTGGAAAGCACTGCAATAGAACAACGGTTCAGAGGTTCATGACACAGTTAGCATACAAAGTTAATATGTTAAACATTATGTTAAATTATTAACAACAGCCATCAACGCATACATAAACAAACTGCACTCACCTTTTTCTCTTTGAGATAGTAACCAATTGCATAATTCCGGTCTCCAGTCTCCTTTTCTGACTGAAATCTGTAGAGTTAAAAGTTATAAGTAGGGCTGCTTGATTATGGAAAAAATCATAATCACGATTATTTTGGTCAATATTGAAATCACGATTATTCAAACGATTATTTTTGAGTTTGAAAGCATGATATATTTATTCAGCATAATTCTCCAAAAAAACACTTTGCAACTGTGAACTTTGAAATTTCGCCTTAAAAAATACACAAAATGGAAATGTTAAAATCTAAAAAAATTGTAGAGATAAGTATCCAGCTGTTCATAAAACGTTCGATAAAACTTTCTATAAAACATTTAATAATAAATAAATAAATAAAATAAAATCGAAAATTAGATTATATTCGTTTTGTGATCGTTTGACGCTAAAATAGAAATCGCGATCAAAATTCGATTAATCGCCCAGCCCTAGTCATAAGTGGTTTGTTTTATAAGACCAGAGGAATTTTGGTATGTTAATTGACAGTTACCAACACTCACGTTGCATTGCTGAAACCCACAAACTCTCCACCAGCTGTTCTTTTCAAATACTCCATAACCTGCAATGATGACACAAAAAGACTGCGTTGCATTTTAGGTAGAAAAAAAAAATAAAGCTTGTTCCAGTATATTAAAAGGCCTAGACATTTCTCTAAATCGAAAGGTATGTACTCACATGGTCAAACCTCTCGGCCTTCTTTGAAACAGGCTGTCAAAAGAGAAAAACAAAACATTTTCAGTTTACCCTGGAGGTTAAACATTCCCTCGTCCTACAGAGGGCAGTGTTTGTGTTCTCTGACGTCAAGCCTTGGCAGCTATTCTCAGGGGGGCATGCGGGTATGACGGTTCAGCGTCGTCTGTCAGCCGGCAAAGCACATGTTAACTGTGTGACATGTCTTTAAAACTTGCTCTGCTTGAATTTCAGTGCTATGATCTTTGCCAAGTTGTAAGGTGTCCAAACAGGGAAGGGGAGCGCTGAATTTAATGAGCACACTGGTAAAGGTTCCCAATATCAAATATACCCTGACCTTTAAGGATGTTCTTTGACTAAAGTTAGAAGAAGAGGTTCAGTTGCGTCACTTCACACACAGAAAACTCAATCCAATTTTTTTTTTGACATTTGTTTGTGCAATGTGTGTAGGTGTATGTGTGTGTGCGAGCTTGTATTATAGGACAATCATTGACGCACACACCTTGTCATGTCCTGGGTTTCAATTGGCCAGACCTACACACACGCCCAGCATAGTCAGTACCAATACTCAAAACCATGCAATGCTGAACCTGACCCACATATGATAAGAGCCCTATTTGTCCAGTGGGCTGGAAGGGACAGGCAGCGAGATAGGGGAACTCAGCATTAAAGACTTGCCGACCCAAACAAAATATACCCTCCACCAATATGTTCTAGGTTTTAAAATTATGCCAAATATCTTGTCAATATTGACAAGATAGAAACCATGCCATCCTTTTCTACTTTGATGTCTGTGTTCTGTTAGCTCTGTTGATATTTGATATCTTCCCATCTATAGAATTAGTTTGTGCTGTAAATATTCAGCCTGGGGTATCTGTGGCATAGTTGTCAGAGGCCCATTGTTTCGTGCCATGCTGTGTTAATATTAAGATGGTGCATTGGTCTGACTTTCATTCACATAAACCAGCCATTACTTGGTCATGATTCTCATTATTTTATCGCCTGAACAGTACATGTATTTGATTGTACCTTTATTAGAGAGCTGACTACGATGGCTCCGGCATTCACCATGGGGTTGTGTGGCTTATCTGCACAGCGGAGGGAGAATAGGTAATTAGTGAGTGAAAAGCACAGGGGCCATTAACTACAGAGATCACAGCGAGACAGGGGGCCGCTAGGGATTCATTGCTAAACTGCTGCCATAATGGAAAAAAGTTACTTTTTTTTGACAAATTTAAATGGTTACGCCATTGACACACGGGTACTCATGTAAACAATAACACTGGGTTTATTCCCATTGTTGTAAAATAACTTATTGATGACAACAACAACAACGTCATTCATTGAAGGATAGCTCAGTGAAGCCCACTACTCCTCCAGCTCGTAGCTTAAAATAACCTGGATATATCTTTAGTCAATGGTGAGTGATATTGATTTAATAAATGTTATCAATAAAATCACATTCTATAACTGATATATTCTACAAATAAAAAAAATCTGGCCAGCCCACATCTCTCTTTGTTTACCAGAATCTTGCTTTCAGCACTCCCAAACCCCCCCACTCAGGACCCCCAGCCATCCGAGCTACGAAAGTTCAGCTCAAAAGGTTGAACTGCCAGTAGGGGTGGACGGAACACTGCTATTTTGTTTTGCGAATCCTACTAACTGGGAGGGGCTCAACCTTAACCTCCTTAACCTCCTTATAAAAAACAACAACAACAGATTCCTTCCTATCTCGTACATCTCGTCAACACCGCGCTAGGACAAATCAAGCTATCTCCAAAGCACGCCATGGCCGCCCTTCGTATTCACCTTCGTCGTTGAGTGACAGCTTGTTGAACTTGAGGCCGCTGGGCTCCTTGTCTACGTAGCGGTGCACGTGCTGCGAGCCCAGCTCGTGGATCGCGATGGCATACTCGAGAGGCTTGATGCATGACTGCAGACAGAACGGAACCTTGGTGTCACCCACAGAATGTCTACGCCACGGCAGGAGGACATATAGAGCAACACCAATGCATGGGATGAGTGTTAGCCGCACAGTCAGGGAGAGCGGGCCAGGTTGTCAGCGTTTCGCTCTTTCTGTTATTCTCTCCCTCAATGTGCAAAATGAAAAATGAACGAAAAATAATAATGAAATATGAGATGATGATTGTTGTTGTTGTTGTTGTTGACGGTGCCGATTTAAGTTTTCATTTACCTTTGCCCGTCGACTGTGCATAGAGAAACACCCCAAAGATCGGGGCTGAACTTGGCCAGCTGGGGAATGTAGTCGGCTACCTGTCCAAGAAATAGAAAGGCAGTGATATTATAAAGGCGCTGGATGAATAGAGGCGCTGGATGAATAGAGGGGTGTGTGTGTGTGTTTGTGTTTGTGTTTGTGTGTCTGTGTCTGTGTGTGTGTCTGTGTGTGTGTGTGTGTGTGTGTGTGTGTGTGTGTGTGTGTGTGTGTGTGTGTGTGTGTGCTCACTTGTCCTGAGTCCTGCTTTTGCGCACTGTCGAACAGCTTATTGATCTGCTGGGAAAATTCCAGAAAGTCTGGGATAATGAATTTCTTTTTAAAGGCCTGGGTCAGTAGTATGATGCTGCTGCCAATACACCTGGAACACAACACACGACACATAGAAGGACATTAAGAACGAGTCTACAACGGTTGTAAACAACTGTTGTAGAAATAAAATAAAGATAGACTTCACTATTTCCATCTAGCTATTTATAGGCAACTTATTCTTTAAGAATGCTGTCCGAAGACAGCAATGCCAGGCAGACGTGTGAGTGTGTGCAGACTCATGAGCTTCCAGTTAGTTCACACTACACTAACCTACCGCCATTACCAACCAACAGGATGAATGCCTGAGGCATTAAAGTAAATGATACTGCTATCATAGCAGCTGGGAAGAGTGAGACCTTTCTAATTAGGCAAGGCAAGGCAACTTTATTTATAAAGCACTTTTCATACACGAGGCAGACTCAAAGTGCTTCACATGTAAACATTGTCATACAATAAAATTAAATAATAGATAAGTAAAAGAAAACATATGCAAAGAAATTAGTAAAATAGATCAGCATTTTAGAAAGTGCAATGTATTTAAGATCAGATCAACAGTCTCTCTGGTACCCATGTCGGGACTCTAACCCGACCTAAAGGAATTTGTTACCCACGTCGGGACTCCAACCCGACCTAAAGGAACTTGGTCCCTTCTCTGGGACTCCAACCCGGATTCTAGTCAATTTCTATTCTAGGACTCTAATTAGCTGAGCGGAACCTGCTTATATAATTGGCACGTCTGAAGTTGAAAGGAAAACACATGCTTTTTCTTTTTACCGACTATACTTGAGCCATCCTCCCCACTGTGTGTTTGTGTGTGTGTGTGTGTGTTTGTGTGTGCGCGTGCCTGAGTGCGTGCGTGCATGTGTGCGTGCGTGTGTGCGTGCCCTGATCTGCTTACAGGGCGAGGGTGGGTCTGAGCAGCTGTTGGCTTTAAAACAGTATCAGTCACTTGGATTCATATAACCCGCTGCACCTGATCAGCCAGAAGCCTAGACAACACTGACCCCCAGAGAACCCCCGGTCAACTAAACCCTGACACGGCTGCATTAGCTCACTTACAGATCAGTGGGTCTCAATTGGTCTAGCCTGAGGACCCCCCATGTGTCATTACGCATCATGTCACGACCCAACAAAAAAAATATTGCTGCACTCAACAATTCCTTCCTTCATGTACTGTTGAAAATATGAACAGAAAGCTTCCACAATTGGGGCTGAATTTAATGAAATAGTTTGCCAGTTAAACCGTAATAACATTGAAACATGCATGGGCTTCTTTCTAAAGATTAAAGCGTGGCCTTTTTTCTGGAACCACTAGAATCATCGCTTTATGAGATTGATGAATTTAGATCCTTTTTAGTTATGATTAGTTTGTTGAACCAACACAGGGCGACGTAAACACACAAGTCAGTCCGGGTTTAGAGGCACACCACACAAACGACAACACGACTGACTTCTTGAAGAGCTTCTGGTCCATGACGACGGGTCCGCTGGCCTCCCCTTTGAACTGGCGGATCAAACTGATGCAGTCGCGCAGCCTCGGGTCGGTGGTGAGCAGGCCCGTCTTCCTCAGGGCCTAGAGCCATTCAGGAGAAAAACGAAAATCATTTAGAAATCAAGTACATCAACTATGTGAGCAGTAGGAAGAGGTCGGGAAAAGCTTTGACGATTGTGCAAAGGAAACTTAGGACCGTCGCCAAGGGGAAGGTAAACAGAAAATAAAGATAATATCATGAATAATGAATACAGGGCGGACATATGGGTGGAGGAGGGAGTCATGCTGACCAACGAATCACAACGTGGAACCAAGCGGACGTGAGATGAACTGTAACTAGTTAGCTCAACTTCTGACACCCCCATGTTGACAGGAAGTGCATGACAACACGTGTGTCTATTTCGGGGCTCATTCTTTGCAGGAGTCTGACCCTCCCCTCCCAGGATAGATTCCAGGCTATTTCCATGCAGGTCTGCATGGCTCAATGACGGATTCCCACGAGGGCTCAAACGTGCGTGTCACGGGTTGGTCATGTTCTGTGGCAGTGCGTCAGCGGGACCCGTTGGTCGGTGTCTCAATATTTGTCCCGGTGGATCGTTATTGATTTAACACTAGGTTATTAGTGTTGAGTAAAGTATTCATGGGGGATAATGGTCAATCGCATGATCACGACAAAGTGAGGACAAATTTAAAGTGAATTTGCATTTCGGCATGATCTCCAAGTTAGTAAGAAGTAAAGGCACAGATGACATGCTTGTTCTGTGGATAAACAGGATGTCATTTAGAAGAAGGTCTCACTCTACGCAGGGCACAACCAGAATCGTTGACAACGTATTTATTAAGACATGTTTTATTGTGCCTCATAATGTATATGACGTTTGTAAGACCAATTTCCTAACTGTGCCCGTACCTGTTCAAAAGAAGGAATTACATACTGTAGCAAAAACACTGGAAGGGACTTTTCTGGTCCCTTCCAAACACAGGCCACAGGGGGGGGGGGGGGGGGGGTATGTTAAAAATCACAACACAATTCAGAAAATGATGCAAGACGATGGTGTTCCATGTTGCCATGGAGGCGACTACTGTCTAAGTGCATGCAGCGATGGCTGGTTTAACCTGTGCACATTGCCGACCAAATGTGCAACAGGTTTGCAGCCTCACCCAGCCCCAGAGGCTATGAGCCTGGGCCAGGTGAGGCTGCTTCAACCAGCCCTCATCTACGCACACACCAAATAACACATCAAATGTGTATATATATATATAATAATTATTATGATTATTATATATATGTATATATAATAATTATTATGATTATTATACCGTATTCTCTAATAGTGATCACGCTACACGCTACAGGTTTTAGTGGGCTCAGTTTCCCCCATGGTCTCCTGAACAAACACAGGTCTTGGGTGTCATCACCATCCATCGCTGTTTACCCAGGTTAGTTCTACTAGAGCTGCTCTTTCATACACACATGGCTGCGTTACCACAGAAGCCATGGTCGTGCATTAATCAAGCTTCCTTTTCAGGGGTTTGAAGCCATTTGCCTCCTTTTAAAGGTAATATGCGGCCATAAAACAAAACAAACAACCAAATCACTTCAGGAAGAGCCGCTTAAAAGATTTGAAGTCAGGGCTTGTATTAACAGGGTAGGATGAACACAACAACATGCCTCTCTGGGGTTTAAAATAGGGGTAGCTGCAGTCATCCCAATGGTAAATAATGGACCCCTGGCAACACAGTGGATGCGTGACTTAAGAGCCAGGTGCAAATAGTGCGGATGAACTACTTTGCACCTCTTAAATGCTTGTGTGTGCATGAGTCCCGAGCACAGCTAAAATGCTGTGTGACAACATACCTACCAGCTTACCACACATTAGTAAACAGCACTATGTCCAGCAGAGCTTCATCTGCTGGACCTTCATTGTTTTATAGCAAGTTTGTTTAATATGTTTTCAACAAATTCAAACAGCTTTTATCATTTAAACTTTTACCTGATGGCAGTTATGTCATTATGACCCTATTTTCATTACAACCATTCATTAAACCATTCCACAACCCTTCATTGAGGAAACCCCTGCAGAATTACTCAATAACTAACCTTTGATGTTCTCCCATAGGATTAACCAATGTTGCATGGAAGACTGTGTGTGTGTGTGTGTGTGTGTGTGTGTGTGTGTGTGTGTGTGTGTGTGTGTGTGTGTGTGTGTGTGTGTGTGTGTGTGTGTGTGTGTGTGTGTGTGTGTGTGTGTGTCAGTAGTCTTCCTGTGATCATGCTTCATTCGTTAAGTGAAATACTTTGGACTTACTTGAATGCACAAGTGTGCATTCACACACACACACACACACACACACACACACACACACACACACACACACACACACACACACACACACACACACACACACACACACACACACACACACACACACACACACTCACACACACACACACACAATAAATATAGCAAAATGTGTGATGGACTTACAGAAATGAACTGGGGCAGGGGGATTTGGTCTTTGCCATCTGTGATGGTGTAGAAGAGCAGGTCCTCCAGGCCATGTATTAACCTGTTTCTGTATAAACAGCACACACCGTGTTCAGGAGGACAGCACAAGTAAACAGCTCCTGTATTGATACAGAAGGCTGTTTGGCAACATATTGGTGGGGTAAATAAATGAACTGGCATGCATCCTCACATTCTGTTCCTAACATCACCAAGTACTCACTTGTTCAACAACACAATCGACTGAAAAAGTGACACTTCATCAGCTTTCATCATTAAGCTTTAATCAATAACTATCAAATCATAAGTACCTTACACATAACTACACCAACCTTTTGGTATCATTAGTAACGTCCAATCATTCTCAATAACCTACTTGCCCCGTTGTTCTTCTTTATGAGTCGTCTGATGAAAGGATCGCTGGAGGTGCGATGCTGAGCTCCACCAGAACAACTGCCCGGGATGTGTCCTGTACAACGCCGTGTTTTCAGCGCCAACCCGGGCAGAGTTTCCAGCATTTTTAAGTAACAGAAGAATCCCTCTATTAGTGGTCCTTAGACCTTTAATGCAGTGCATTGTTGTGCGAAGCGGTCACTTCAATAGTACCAGCAGAACGAAAGTGCAGGGGACAGTGAGAACTAGTGGTGGTGGTGGTGGCGGTAGTAAAAGTGACATCAGATGCCTTTGGTCATGAACTAAACTGGCGGGGGCTTCCTGACGTGAGGAACAGTTGCTTGGGGGCGTGGTTTTGAAGAACACATGTTAGTGAGATTTTAGACATTTTATGCCAGTAGCCCTATCCAACAGCAAAGATTGCATTATGATATTCCTTGAACCCCACCATGAGTAGGATCATGAGACCATCCTGCCTTACATTCACCTTTGCGTTTTGCCATACCTTGTCCAAAAATCCAGCCAATCAGAGCCCAGCCCTCGCTTCCATATTACGGCCGAATTCGGTACAAAATAAAAAAAAAGGAAAACCATATGTAAAGCCTTACAGCAAATTGTAGTTAATATTTCAACATATTCAGTCTAATTTGGGAGTTGACTGTTTTGATTACTCCTAAAATTGCTACACTTGACTTGTATGGCGCAATTGTTTATCGTCACTTAATCGATGGTTGATTGGTCAATAATTGTGGGAGGCTTTCAACGTTTCCGAGGCTAATGGGGGCCTTTTTCATACCTGAATATACCGATTCAGGAATGAAAAAGTTAACAATATTATTCTACATCTGTTATTAATATGAGCTTATTCTGTTTTTAATTCACTCCACAACTTTGACAATTTTGATAAAATCGTGAAACAAAAGTAAAATGTAATGGCTTGACCAGCACTGTTAACATGATAATTTTTCCGACAGGAAATCTAGAGAAAAAAGGTAGACTATATCCATCTAGAACCAATATTAGATAACTACTAGCAGTAGCACGGCCTACGGTCTAAAAACAACAGCAGTTACATTGCGACACCAAAAGGTGACACTGCGCTATTACACAAGCAATACAACTCTCCCTGCTGTCTGTAGGTGGCACACTGAGCCCAGAACTCACAGCCGAGGCCCCCTCTGAAGCTTTGGTCTATCTGTTTGTCTAGCTTAGGCCTACTTACTAGGCTACTTCCATTATGCTTTTGCTATACCTCAGTGCTTTAGTGTTTTATAAAAGGTATACGGCTAGGAAGAGGTTTTAACTTAATTACTTTATGATTTGAGTTTCTGTCTTTCTGGATATCAGCCTGTTATTACTGCCAACTGTCTATAAATTGTGTCGACGTCAGACGTTTCCATAAAGGTTCCACTTGCCTCTTTTCTAATCAAATGCACTCAGAGGAGGCAATCAGCCCGATTGATTTTTCTGTTGGTTCGAGGGGGAAAAATGAGGCAGTCGAGATAGAAACAGTCGAGGGTAGTAAAATAGTTTAGAAGCAGTTGTGGTCCAAACTGTATTGAGTTGGGAACAGTTGGGATAGAACCAGAAAAGAAGAACATACAGATGTACAGTAGACCTACATCTGTAGGCCATTCTCGTATAGGCACATTCATTTAGAATGTGTGAATTAACTTTTCACGCATGGTTTGAAAGGTAGACATCCCTTTAAAAGCTTGGTTTGCGAATAAATGAGCGCTCACTTTATTCCGGTGGCCCCCCTTGGTCTTGCTGTAGGCACGGACCCCCGCCCCCTATCCCCCCACACCCAACCCGCCCCTTCTCCGACCGGTGTGCACACTAACCCCATGGCCCCTCGGCATTACCTCTGCTGCTTGTAGCCTCTCTGTTTTCTTCAGGAAAATGTTTTTCATTCCTCGGTCGATGAATGCTAGCTTTGTCCCCCCTGGCGTCCATCTTGTGTGAAAAGCCCCCCCTCCCCCCTCTACCCCCATCCCTACACAAACTAACCCCCCCCACACACCACCACCGTCCCACACAGGAAGAGAGACCCGCAGGGCGAAAGGCCTTGATTCAGACTCAGGAGACTGAGGTTCAGGGATAAGGTTGGAGGAGTAGCCAGTTCAGAATGAGCAAGATGAGGTGGTTTAAAGCTGTTCAATTGTGTTTTTGGGTCATTAGAATAAATGTTATTCTGTGATCCATACTGTAAAGACATTGGTAGCCTATCCCAAGATGCAGGAAAATAGGCTGTAGATTTTCGACCAACAGGTTGTGGTTAATTCGGTTCGTTCTACTCCTCTTAATTAAGCTTTCCCTTTTGATAAGATAAGATGTACACTGTTCATCTCAGACAGGGAATTACATTTTTAGATTTCCGAACTTCCTGTACCAGGTTTAGGTAATTTTTAAACAGCTTTAACCAAAGTTTGAAATGCATGCATTGTTATTGCAAGCTTCAAGTTTGTGAATAAATGTTTAAGTTAACTCAACTCTGCCTGTCTTTCTTTCTTTAAAAAATATCTGAAATCTTATACTGTGAATTGCTTACACTTTGAGAAGCCATAATTATTGTTTTGTAGACCTACTTTGGAAAGTACCTTAAATTATTAATTTAAAGAATCAAAATTGCTAAATGATATGGTGGCATAGGATCATTCATGATAGTTTATGACAGATATAAAGCTACTATTCAAGTTCATTATAGAATGACCGTTTGCCCACACTTCCACTAGTGGGAGTGCTTTCCCCTTTACAAACTGGCACTGTAAATGAAGTCTTGGTTCGGGACCTATAAATACACTCCAACAAGTGGCTTCATTTATCCCTTTGATTTAGAACTAGGTATTTTCCTACAACTGTTTATTCATCCGTTTTTTCATTTTTACAATATTACCATTGTCGCCGGCCATGTGGCCTAATGTATTATTCTAACTATAATTAGAAAAATCCTAAATTGCTATTAACAGATCAGCTACAGACTGTAATAGATAATTAGAGTCTGATAGGTTTCTAGGTGGAGACAGCTGGGCTGATGAGACGCCGTGGGCCGTGTGTCCACCTTCGTATCCAGGTGGACACAGACACAACTTAGAAGGGCCCATCCACTCCGCTCTGCACTGGGGAGAGATCTCCGTGTGGAAACCTAGACACCCTCTAGACCCCTGGAGCCTCTGTAGCCCCTTACAGCCAGCAAAGATCAGCCACCCCTCCCTTCCGTCCAGCCCGCCCCTTGCCCTGCTCCCCCACATCCACCACCACCTGCACCTCCACCTCCACCACCTCCTCCTTCCTTCATCCTCCTACCTTCCACACCCTTCCTTAGTATCCCCCCCACCACCACCACCACCTCTTCGTCCACACCGTGCGGCAATCCCCACTGCCCTGCCATCTCGCTGCATTCCACGAGCCTCCACACAGAGCTCTATTGTGTGGGCCGTGGGGAGGGAGGGAGAGAGAGAGAGAGAGAGGGAGAGAGAGAGGGAGAGAGAGAGAGAGAGAGAGAGAGAGAGAGAGGAGAGAGAGAGAGAGAGAGAGAGAGAGAGAGAGAGAGAGAGAGAGAGAGAGAGAGAGAGAGAGAGAGAGAGAGAGATGGAGATGGCTGCGCGCAGTCAGAGCAACGGGAAGTGTAGGACCGGACAGGTCACCTCTGCTGCTGCTATTGCAGCTGTATCGCTAGGGCCGATTAGCATGGATTACCATGCCAAAGCCAAACGTTCTGTCATTTAAGTCCTATGGGCCTATACGTTTGAATGAGTCTGAGTAAGGTTGCTTGTCCCTCCGCCCTCCCCAGAGTCAGAGAAAGTGTCCCTGCGGCAGGATTGAGGTCTTTTAGCATTCAACATCCTCAAAGTCTTTCATTTAAAATCCAAGCCAGACCTTTAAGCTGAGGCTTTGAAACTCAAGACTGGTCTTTTCCGGTGTGTTGCTACTAGTTCCGCCTTCCATTTATTTTTGTCATCTGTGCAATCTACACAATCCATTCTACTACCATCCCCGTTCCTCAGTCAATCAAGAATACATTACATTTTGAGAGAATTCTCCTTTGCTTTAGATTCATCCATCATCATAGCTGTATGATAGCTTTTTCCTTCTCCTATTGAACTATCCTACAGTGAGATCTATCTTACTAAACGAGTATCACCATGAAGTATGAGCTCCAAGGGAAAAAACGTCTCGGCTTCGGCTTTCCCCTCCATCTTTAATCACGTTGCCAGGCAACAGCGAATAGACCCAGAGAATAGTGTGGTGTGAAATGACACTTTGTGCTCCTTTGTTGTCCAAAGTGTGCAGGTTATTGATTCAGCTGTGTACTAGCGGCACTTGAATGCTTTCGGTCCTCATACGCAGGATCAATGGTGAGCTGGGTATAACTATCAACATCTCAATAGAAAAAAACACAAATCAGTTTTCTTTGACGCATAGGCCTACTGTGTGCTACCTGAGTGGCAACCATTACTTAGTCAATGTCAGGAATATTTAAAGGCATGGTTTAACATAATTTGGCTTAGTTAGCGGAGAGGAAATCCATCGTCGAAGTAATTTGTTGCCCCAGTCCCCATTAGGGGGGCAGGCACCCGTATGTGAGGTATGAAACGCAGAGCAGAGGGCCAATGTCTGCAAGAGAGGGTTCAGCAGTTTCTTTCCTGTATGTGGAATGAGGGGGAGCTCCTAGAATGTCGTGACCCTGGAAATACTGGGCCTTCCAGTGTGACAAAGAACCCCTTTCAAGCACCTGGTCCTATAGGACGAGACCAGACACTAGCCTCTCCCTGCACAGACTATAGTCTAAATGCAGTAGCAGTATACTACTGTGCCACTGTGGCACTGTAGCAGGTAGTGTTAGCACAGTCTAACACAGATGATGCTTGCTGTGAAATGCTGCACTATGCACCGGACAAAATGGTTTGAAAAGCAAAAGGAGAGTGAGACAATAAATCTGTTTTAACCATGTTGGATTGCTATTGCGTTAATTAGCACATTTGGATCTCCATTTCAAAATGTCCTATTTATGTAAAGGAAAACCTGCTTCCTTATTCTTCCTTTTGAAATGCTTGGTACAGACACAGGCATGGCAAAGGGATTGTGCTCTTCACTGTCTCACAGCCTCTTGCCAACTGGTTCTTGTCCAAACAGAGTGACCTCTCAAAAGGCCCCCGGGGTTGGACTGTCATGTGAACATGACATAGCTTTACCGGTGATGATTTAATTCAACTATATACACCTTCACTGATTTCATTAAGTCCCAAGCCCTGTCACTTTAGTGGTCCTAATATTCATATTGATGGTGCCTTGCTGTGAGATTTGATAAATTATTTATCGTTTTGCTAGTGGCTGGATAGTAATTGTTTGCAAGTGGTGGCTAACCTGAGATGTAATTAAATGTTTGATTCAGTAAGTAGGTCTAAGTTAGTAAGTTAATAGGGTTTAGCTTATTAAGGAGGCCCTATTTATAAATAAATAAATGGAGATGTAGATTAAATTAAAGCACTGATCAATTAGATAATTTCATTCATATAACATATGTGCTTTTATATCAATCATCTTCCCTTTCAAGCAATAGCTAAGATGTATGCATGATCTCCGACATTGGTCCACATATAACCAACATATTTAGTCAAAATGACTACCTCTCTGTCTCCTGTTGGAATTAGATGAGGCTCATTTGTGTGTCACTTTCAAATGTATTACAACTTGTTGTGTATTAGGAATTTTGCTTATCAAAATCACTGCCTTACTTTCCCAAGGTTTAGGTGGCTAATGTAGAAACGAGTTTTAAACGAATGACAGCAATGCTTTTCTTTATATTAAACCACATAAACAGATCCATTTTTTAAGCTGGCCGTGGGTCACGATGGCGAAGTCCGTCAGACGGTAGGAGGGGAGGGAGATAAGCTTCGGGTTTCAGCTCTGCTGGGGGTCTAGGGGACGGACCGGTATTTAGCAATATACGAAGATTCATAGGGGCCAAGCTGGACATAAAACCGCGGTGCTCGGCCTGACGCGGTGGGTGCTAATTGCAGACAGGGGCCCCACGTTGGATTCCACTTTGATTTCGGAAGGTTGGCTGCATGGTTCCATAGACTCTCTGGGAACATCTCACTCACACACAGACACCCCTGAGCCATCGAGAGACGCGTCTGCGCCCTTTCTTTATTTCTCACCCAAGGTCCTGCATGTCTAATATTTAGACATGTTCAGCTTTGTGGATTCAAGGACTGTTCTGCTACTTGTAGCGTCCCAAGTTGTGTTGCTTTCCGTTGTCAGATGTCAACAAGAAGACGCCCGTAAGTAACAATCTTTGTTTTTTGAGTTTCTACTGTAAAAATAATGGCACTGTTATAGGGGATATTTATTCAATTAAGCCTGAAAAGAATGCAATTAAGTTCAATGTCACTCATGTCAAACGAGGGTCGGCATGAATGTGCTTTCACTCGACAATTAAGCTGATAGGCCAAGCCTATATAACTCAGGAGAATGACTAGGAAAAGATAACTAAATTACCAATTTGCCATATGACAGCTCTCAAATCCGTCAGGATGACCTATTCTTTATGCAAAAAGTAGAAATTTAAAAATTATAGTTGATTGTTGCCTCTTTTATTTTTCATCAACTTTATTATTTTTTGGGAGTCAGAGGTTCCATTATGTATCATAGGTGAGGCTGTCAAGGTACATGTGTATGGGATGGAGGACCAGGTGAACAAGTATCCGTTTGCTCCTTCCTGGGTCCTAAGGCCCGCCTGTTACTTAATCGTTACCTCCTCTTGACAGCCCATATAATCACCCCTATAATGTTTAGTAGATTATAATAAAAGGAACAAGGGCTGCATGGTGATTATGTTGTGATAAGTTACCAATTACAAAAATCTATTCAAAATATAATTCATGAGTTGAAGTGAATTAAATTCTTTATTGTCCAACGAGGTTGACAAAAAAATGTCTTTCAAGAATTTGGTAAACCAAAAGGCTCAGATATGTCTTCACCTTTGACTTGTGGGCTCACAGCGTTTCAGTAAGGTAATGGCATTTCAAAGGGCAACATTATACAGAAAATACTAATACAGTAATGTCTCTAAGTGCATATGCAATGCATAATGCATAATACATAATCATTCCAATGTGAATTTCCAGCAATATATTTGACTCCACTGCAAGCTAGCTGCAAACCATATTTCAGCACATATTCAACTCTATGACAGCTTTCACATATGCATAATGAACAAGGAGCAGCATTTAATAGGCACATCCTGTATACTAACAAACCACCCATTCTTGATTCCTCAATGTGTTTAAACTGGCACTTGACACAGCTATGAGATCCAGATGGAGAATTCTTAGAAGCAGCCCCTGTTTACTTAAGGCAGCAGCTTGTCAATCGGGCACAGTCTGCCCTTGTGAGAGAAGTGTATTCATATAGTCCCTCTCTATCTCTCTCTCACACACTCTCTCTCTCACTCCCTCTCTCTCATTCACCGGAGGGCCTAGCAGGCCTGCGTGTTGAATGGACTCACTCTGTCATGTGAAATGCCATGACTGGTCAGAGTTCACTGCTAAATGTGGCTTTTGTTGATGTACCAGTTTACGATGCAATTGCATGGTATATAACCATCTCATTAGAACCTTTCAAATGGAAATTGAGCTGCAGAGTAACGTGTGTAGGACCTGCCTATACAGGAGTGAATGGTTGCTGTAAACTTAAATGCATTCTCAATAAATCAGTGCATCTTTTATTAATTGGGTTTCATTCTGCCAGGTAACAGCCCGCTCTTGTGAATTGGTTTATTTGAAAAGGTGTCTCAGTAAATTGTACTCTTCACAAGATCAAATATATGAAGGTATTCTTTAAATATACAAGTGTTAAACATTTATCAAGGGAAACAGGTAAAGCACATCCGAGCTAAATATGTTGTGTACGGACTTGAAATATTAATAGTAATCTGGGTTGCATCTTGTGCTACTTTGTGTGTGTGTGTGTGTGTGTGTGTGTGTGTGTGTGTGTGTGTGTGTGTGTGTGTGTGTGTGTGTGTGTGTGTGTGTGTGTGTGTGTGTGTGTGTGTGTGTGTGTGTGTGTGTGAGAGAAAAGAAGCATTCCTTGATGGAAGATAGACTTTCTTCCTTGTTATTTCATATCACTCTCCCTCCACACTCCTCTACCTCTGACCTAACTAAATAACCACGCCACCTACCTTTCCTCTGGGGGTGGGAAGGTCCACACACACATACACACACGCACACACACACACACACACACACACACACACACACACACACACACACACACACACACACACACACACACACACACACACACACACACACACACACACACACACACACAAACACACACACACACACACACACACACACACACACACACACACACACACACACACACACACACACACACACACATACACACACACACACACACACATCCCCACTTCCTGCCCCCCCTCTCCATATCTCCCACCGAATCCCCTCCTCAATCCTACCCTCATCAACACATGTGACTTATATTGTGCGAACAAAAACGAGTCACATGTAGAAGAAAAAATAATAAAATATCAGAACAAAAAATTACAACTACAACCAAAAATCCACATCCTCTTCATAAATGCCTTTTCTTTAAGCCTTCCTCATATAACCGCCTCTCATGCGCTAATGCCTCTCCTACCACCATAACGACAAACAACCATGACTCCCACTGCTCCTAACACTGTGCCCTGCTGTCCACCTGCTGCACACACACCCTCCCTCCTCCACCTCCCACCACCCACACGGTGACGGCCCCCCCACCAAAACAGAGGAGGTTGGCGGCTGCGTCCAAGATGGCCGCCGTTACAATGATAAGGACGTGTGGAGGTCTGAGCGGTGTCGCGTCTGTGTGTGCGACACCGGCTCCGTCCTGTGCGACGAGATCATCTGCGAGGAGATGAGAGAGTGCGCCAACCCGTCCATCCCTCCCGGGGAGTGCTGCCCCATCTGCCCTGCCGACGCTGCCTCCTCCTCCTCCTCCTCCTCCTCCTCTGCTTCCCCCATTGGTTGTGCATTTATTTATTCACCGCCACCATAAATAAATGACCCCTTTTTTTCCACTGAAACGCTTCTGTCGGAGCGAGCAGGACTTTGAGTAAGGAACAAGCACCCCTGGGAGGTCCGGGGTATTTTACATGGATGTAGGAGTCGTGACTGGAATCATGGCCTGTTTACTTGGGAGGATTAGTCATCTGGTGCGACCATATTATGATACACATCGATGTAAAGTAATGACTGGATCACGGTGCGATGTTCCTTATTCTAAAGTGACCCATTTTTTACTTGGTTTTCATGAAGAATGAAAATCAAGATAAAAAAGATGAACTCATTAGGACTATTGTTTTCTTTTGATGCTCATTTGATATGGAGTCAGATGGGCATCGAAGTGCTTAGCATGAATACATGGTGTTTAACATCAGTAGCCTATATTACGCCATTGAAGCCGTCCCTATTAAGGGGCATGTGGCCTCACACAGAGGTCAACTGGAGTCAGTCCGCAGTGTCACATCATCACATACCAACAGCTTCAGATTCCTCGAATCTTGCAGTACCCAGTAATGGAGGGTTCAAATTTGACGTACAGCATAGCATAGCATATCTTCCAGTAAATGGTCGAACAAATAGATAGAATAAATGATAATACGTTTTCTCCAATTTTCTCAGAGTTTCCGCCTGTTTGCTTGCTTGCTTATTAAAAACCGACTCATAGTTGTTACAGCGATTTTATCCCAACGCCAATTTGTCATTAACCTAATTAACCTGTTTTCGCTTGCTTTGCTTTCCAACCCATTAAAAGGAAGGCTTTTAAAATTCAATCACATCTATAAGGGTTCTCTACCGTTTTTGTATCATCAGCAATTGCGTCTGAGAAAACTGCGGAAAGGAACAGAATCCAACTAGCCCACGTCCACACGAGTTTTAATTTGGGTCACCAATGTCTTAATGTTTAATGTCCTTTTCTCTGCTCCCCCTCATCAATCATCCATCTGAAACCTCAGAGTCGTTTGGTGCGCAGGTGAGAAAATGGCCTGTGGCTACCTACTTACAAACTGTGCATATATATATTGACCTAAAATCATGCTAAGCCAAATCTATACTATGTTTCTGAGGTTAATGTTTTTGATGAATAAATCTTGTTTCTTTGTTCTTTCTAAAAGGGGCAGAAAGGTGAACCAGGAGAGATTGCAGATGTAAGTATGGTTTCCAGGATTTCACTGTGTTTGACATTTAAACATACTTCTGTTTTGTTGATCATAATTTTTCTAAATGCCTGTAGTTTACGGTCAACATTCTCAAACTCTTAAAGAGCTTTTAATGTTCAAGTAGGGTCAGTGTTATCATGTATCTCACCCTTTCAGCAAACACCCCTTAATAATGATTATTAAGGGATGTTTCTAGGTTCTGTAACTGATGTTGGTGTTTCAGTGTGCCAAAAGGAAGGAACCCTACATTCCTTGTACATAATGAACCCAAACCAATCCTCTTACGTTCTCATGACATTCGCTCCTGTCTCACACTGCAAAAAAGAACAAAGAATGTCAAGTTGAAGCTAAGAAGGGCTGATGTTAAGCTAAGAAGACTGTCAAATTAAAAGTTTTAATTAAACATGATTTGTTTTGGGGGGCGGGACACTGTACCGGAATGTTCTTGGGTCTGGGCTGAGCCGGGTCTGGATGGTGGTGCACCGAGCCACGCCTCAATGTGTTACAACACAGGATGTCTGATCACATGAAGCCGGGCCAATCCCTCACAAACTTTTCTACCCTTCTATAGGTCGTAGGACCAAGAGGACCTCATGGCCCCATGGTAAACTATTCACACACTATGAGAGCTAGTAAACGTGTATACAATGTACAAGATACACATGTCACATTCACAGTTCATGCTTCACCTTAGCTGACATGTTAATCTATGTCTGGGCCCTCCCCCCTCCAGGGACCCCCCGGAGAGCAAGGAACACGAGGACCAGGCGGAGCTAAAGGCGATAAGGTAAAGACACGTAATGTCAGATAAAACAGAACTAATGCGGCTCAATAAGGAAGATGGCCTTATACTGCTGATCATGTTCTGCACAGTGACTCCCCATCAGTAATTAAGGGATGTAATATTGTAAAAAAAAAAAACAGATACAAATTGAATGTCAAAAGGGCCAAAAATATACAACACCATACAGTAACAGTTCTGGCCTGAGCCTTGTAAGACCATCTTCTTTATTGATTAGAATTAGAATTCACTTTAAGCATTGAGGTCTTATACAGGTGCTTGGCAATTAATGCAATTCCAGACGACTTGGGCCAAGTTTATATAGTCACATATCGCTCAGAGCCTCTGTGTATTTCTGCTGCAATGCTCCTCCATTATTAATAAGGAACCCCTCATTCACTGTGAAATACCCCCCACCTCCCACTTCCTCCCTGCAGGGCAACATTGGACCCAGAGGCAGAGACGGAGAGCCCGGTACTCCCGGGAACCCCGGGCCAGCCGGACCACCCGGGCCCTCTGGGCTGGGAGGAGTGAGTGTGGAGATCAACATTGTCCTCGCTCCTCATCTGCTTATTTGGATATTTGTTAGCTCTCCAGAAAATAAATCTGTCTTATAACTAATGCGTGTTTGTATTGTTATTTCCTCCAGAACTTTGCTGCTCAAATGGCTGGTGGATTTGATGAGAAGGCCGGCAGTGCTGCGATGGGAGTGATGCAGGGCCCTATGGTGTGTATTGTGTGTGTGTGTGTGTGTGTGTGTGTGTGTGTGTGTGTGGTGTGTGTGTGTGTGTGTGTGTGTGTGTGTGTGTGTGTGTGTGTGTGTGTGTGTGTGTGTGTGTGTGTGTGTGTGTGTGTGTGTGTGTGTGTGTGTGTGTGTGTGTGACAGCAGACACACCCAACAGATACATAGCCATGCATCCACACAGAACAGAGTGCTACATTGAAGCACCGTTTTGGACAATTGTTTCATCGAATCACAAGAAAGAAGACTAGAAACTCGAAAGATAACTCAAGATAACAAAATAACTATGTGTTAATTTTCTCTTGCTCTGTTTTCTTCTTCTCTTTCTTAGGGCCCGATGGGTCCCCGTGGCCCCCCTGGCCCCTCTGGATCTCCTGTGAGTATGATGGAATAGCTTAACTAGTATCTCAACCCTGCTTAACCAACCCCTGAACACACACTTTGTACTTCATACCCAAAAAGTATAGTGGGTAGATTGGTAAAGGTGCATGTCAGTAGGCAGTGATGCTGTTCCGTCGCCCACCTTGAATACGGGGGCTTTGGTCGCTTTAGGTGTTAATGAGTGTGAATTTCTTCAGGGCCCACAAGGTTTCCAAGGTAACCCCGGAGAGACTGGAGAGCCTGGATCAGCTGTAAGTATTTCCAGCTCCCATAAACACATCAACATAATGTGGGTTAGCTCCTTACAGTAACTGGTGAAAAGGAAATGTGACTGTCTCACTGCACTGAAATGAATGCTGATGCATGAGTCATCGGCCTGTCTCTAAGAAAAGCATGAACCAAAATATGACCTTTTTACCAATGGATGTTATTTGGTAGGATTTTGTAACTGTAAATATGTATTTACAGAGACATATAATATCTCTCTGTAAATACATATTTCAGTTACCAAATCCTTCTAAGTTAAGCAGAACATACATTTGCTTTACTGGTAACCTTTTGTATTGCGTTTAAACAGTGAGACTGTACAACAATTCACAGCAACGGCTCTCTTTGCTTGAAACAGGGACCTACCGGCCCTGGTGGCCCCCTCGGACCCTCAGGAAAATCAGGAAGTGATGTGAGTATCAGCAGGAACACTTCCCATATGATGGGGATATAACCAGACTTTGGCATAATAAACATATGCTTGTGGGAACATAAGCATAATTGAAACTCAACCCAGACAACATAATCAGGCTAGGGTCAAAAGTCAAATCAACATATAGTGGACCGCATTATAAGAAGGTTTTAATCATTCCAGTGCATAGAAAATGTTGACCTTGCTAAAACCCAAGTTGCTAGCTGCAGCAATGTGTACCACATGACCCTACCGCCACTAGGGGGCAGTAGTGTCCCTGTCTTTTCCCCATGGTTGGAAGACATCTGTAAGTGAATATAACTAATGAATTGTATCTATTTCAGGGTGAAGCTGGTAAACCTGGCAAGGGTGGTGAGCGTGGACCTGCTGGACCTCAGGTAGATACATCTATAGTATAACAACCACACTTTAGGAAACTTTAACATAATCCAATGTTTCTCCATCATTATATCCGCAGACTATGTTAAGTTAAGAACTAGCTTGGTTAGAACTGGTCATTATTGGAAATGGGAAATAAAAAGACATTATTTCCGTGTGTTTAATTTCCCCCCCCTGACATTGTATTAGGGAGCCCGTGGATTCCCTGGAACTCCTGGACTTCCTGGGATTAAAGGACACAGAGTAAGTGACCCCCTCCCCTACTCTCCCTCTCTCTCTGTGATACCATCGAATGCCAACATCTATACACTGATGGTGGCTGATAGTGTATTAATATGTCGTGTTTTTATCTCTCTGTCTCTGTCGCTGTCTGTCTTTCTCTCTCTCTCTCTCTCTCTCTCTCTCTCTCTCTTTCTCTCTCTCTCTCTCTCTCTCTCTCTCTCTCTCTCTCTCTCTCTCTCTCTCTCTCTCTCTCTCTCTCTCTCTCTCTCTCTCTCTCTCTCTCTCTCTCTCTCTCTCTCTCTCTCTCTCTCTCTCTCTCTCTGTCTCTCTTTAGGGTCACTCTGGTTTGGATGGAGCCAAGGGAGAGAGCGGTGCTGCCGGAGCTAAGGTATGATTATTAAATGCTGTTATTATTCTACTCTGCAAAGGTCAAACACTGCCTTTGACATAGGGTCAGCTCTAATAGCGCCAAACACCAGGACCATAAATCATCTGTCAGAGACAAGGAGAGAGTTGGCTGGGACTCTCAAGGCAGATCATATTCATACCCTGTCTATTTGGCACCTATGAAGAGGACTGTTTCTAACTGTTTTGATGTGTCCTATTAAAGGGTGAGGGTGGATCCTCTGGAGAGAACGGCACCCCTGGACCCATGGTGAGTTGTTCTGTCTCCTTACACAATACAGTTTCTTTTTTTCAGTTGCACCAAACAGCAGTGGCCTCTTCAATGCAATGCTTTTCACTCCATGAGTCGCCCTACATGCATGGAGTTTGTTCGCACAAAAATATTGATGAAAAATAATCGTTTTGTGATTTCCTGGTGCGCTCCCATGTGAGAGTCTGTCCCTAACGTGTCCTCCTCCCTCTGTCTCTGATCACAGGGACCCCGTGGTCTGCCCGGCGAGAGAGGGCGTTCCGGAGCAGCCGGATCTGCTGTGAGTTACACAGGGACGATTCATAGAGCAGGATCATCTAGGAGGAGAAAGCTATGAGATGCCTCTTCAATATAACAGCTGTGGCCGGAACTACAGCGTCTGCTCTCCTCCACCCTGTGTTCAGGAGGGCGGGGTCTCAGCTCTCCTCTAGCCTGTGTTTAGGAGGGCTAGGTCTCAGCTCTCCTCTAGCCTGTGTTTAGGAGGGCTAGGTCTCAGCTCTCCTCTAGCCTGTGTTCAGGAGGGCTGGGACTCAGCTCTCCTCCACCCTGTGTTCAGGAGGGCTGGGTCTCACCTCTCCTCCACCCTGTGTTTAGGAGGGCTAGTTCTCAGCTCTCCTCTGGCCTGTGTTCAGGAGGGCTGGGTCTCAGCTCTCCTCCACCCTGTGTTCAGGAGGGCTGGGACTCAGCTCTCCTCCACCCTGTGTTCAGGAGGGCGGGGTCTCAGCTCTCCTCCAGCCTGTGTTCTCACTGAGCGACTGCTGGGATGTCTTGTGACTTGATGTACCTGTGTTGTTCCTCTCCCCAGGGTGCCCGTGGTAATGATGGTCTGCCTGGTCCCGCTGGTCCCCCTGTACGTATCACCGCCTCTCAAACCAAGTTTTACACTATAAGATAAATATCTAGACATTCTTATGATTTCCAAAATACCATTGTAATCGGTGTACCTCAGGGTCATCACATTAAGGATTTTCAGTCTAAAGCTCGATTTATTTTCTCAGTGACGTTTCAAACCTCATCTTTTGTAATTTTAAGGGTATACCTTCTCATTGTAATTTCAGTTAGTCTTTAAACCTGGGTATAAAGTCTATAAACTCATTTCATAACAATACAATTCCATGCCAAGACGATAAACGAAAACATTGAATTATTGCCCTAAACTCACTTACATTCATGTGGTCCACTATGAAACTCAAACATATTGTCCCCCCCCTTGGCGTTTGAAGCGTGTAAAGTGACCTGTGTGGATGTCCTCCTCCTAGGGTGCTGTTGGACCTGCTGGTGCTCCCGGTTTCCCAGGATCCCCTGGATCCAAGGTTTGTTTATTTGTTTTAAAAATGCTTTTTGTCTTAACCATGACTACTTTAGTTGGATTTAGAAACACAATTTTTGAGGTGCCGCTGTGTTCTCTTGAAGCTTTGGTAGCATAGTATGATAAAGAGGAGCTCTTTGATAAGGTTCTTGAAGGGTACATAGGTTTGTATTTGTTGTCCATTATTAATTACACAGGTAGATAGATATTCTCCATGAATACCATGATATCTCATTTAACCTAAAACCTGCAGCATCATTGATTATGAATCAGATTATAAATTATAGATAATTCGTATTTTCTTTCCAATGACATGACCTGTATAATCAATCTATAATTTAATATATAAATCTATAAAAATCACAACGTCTGGCATTTTTTACTACTTCTTTATCATTAATAGCAGTTCTTTATGAATTGGATCTCCATGTCATACTGAAAACTGATAGATAACTGAAGATCAAGAACATCAGACAAATGGAAAAAAGCATAATACGCCATGACGCTTCAGAACTGTCTTTTGCTTGAATGAACGTCCAGCTCCATTAGTAGCAGACGGGGGATGACAGTACACCCACCACCTGCAGGCCTCTACCGTGCTCTGCTACCTCCTGTCTGTCAGGGGCCTTGGGTTCGAGAGCCACCTGCTCTAAGCTGACCTGTGCTTGTGTTCCCCCACAGGGAGAGGCGGGCCCCACAGGAGCCCGTGGAGCTGAGGGCGCTCAGGGGCCCCGCGGTGAGGCTGGCACCCCTGGATCCCCCGGACCCGCTGGAGCCTCTGTACGTCCACCTGCCTCAGCCACGAAATACTAAATGATACAGAAATAGGACCGCTGACCAAGGCCACGTCCAGGGGAGGGTTAAGGGTAGCACCGTACAAACGATATGGGAGAAGCACACACAGTACCTTTTCTTTGACTGAACCGATCACACACACAACAGAGAGAGTGGGCAAAATGTATCCATTGTGTGGTCCACACAAAAGCTATTGAATATACACTTTAGCAGCTACTGAAAATCCCGGGCTCTTCTGCATTTATTCCCTTCTGACACATCTCTCTGCCTGTTCAAATTCTGATAGCATGTAGCACATAAGCCAACGCAACAATTCAGAATCTCCCTTTGTGTAATATCACAGCAGGGGGCACTATTGGGGATTATTATTAAGCAAGATGATAGCGCTTAGCAACCAAACACGAACAGCCCTCCTAGCACCACCCAGGCTTTGATTCCATACCACAAAGACTCTTCCATTCAATTAATGCATATTATATATGCTGTCTATCACACAAATGTCTGTACGGTGCGACCTCTCTGCCAGGCTGCTGACATGAGTTGCCTCTGTTGTTCTTCTCTATAGGGCAACCCTGGTACTGATGGTATTCCCGGGAGCAAAGGATCTGCTGTAAGTTGAAGCCTCAAACTACCCCCAGGGTTTTTGGTTTTTTATTTACTTTCTCCTAGTTCTGACTCAATCTCCTCCACTAAACTGTGTCTGTCCGTCCGTCCTCACAGGGCGGTGCTGGTATTGCCGGAGCACCAGGTTTCCCCGGACCCCGTGGCCCCCCCGGACCTCAGGGAGCGACAGGACCCCTCGGGCCCAAGGGCCAGTCTGTGAGTGCCCCTTAGATCCCCTCCCTGGCACACAGGCGACCACCAGAGTTTGCGTTCATGTTTTGGTGGTGGAGGCGTGATTTGTACATGGCTGATCTGAGGTGACGGGTGACGGCTGATTCTCATGGTTTATACTCTCTGCTGTTTTCAGGGAGACCCCGGTATCCCGGGATTCAAGGGAGAGGCTGGACCCAAAGGAGAGCTCGTAAGTGGCCCCATGAGACTGAGATTTACTGAATACAAAATGAATGTTGTCTTTTCCCTTTTCTGAAGGGACACTGTAGTCTAATGAGGTGTGTATGCTCTCAATATCCTAGGGCCCCGTGGGACCCCAAGGTGGCCCAGGACCTTCAGGAGAAGAGGGCAAGCGAGGAGCAAGAGGAGAGCCCGGCTCTGCTGGACCACTCGGACCCCCCGGAGAGAGAGTGAGTGTTTCAGAAAATCAGCAGTATCCGTTCAGTGAAGTAAGGCTGTCTGCTGACGGTGTTGTTGTCATCGTTGTGTTCACGTTGTCGCTGTGATTGTTTTCAGGGAGCACCTGGTAACCGTGGTTTCCCAGGTCAAGATGGTCTTGCTGGCGCTAAGGTACGTGCTGCTCAAAATCATTTGCATCAAATCACAAAAAATATTTAATAACCAAGCTTGTATTAAACCATCACCAAGACAATGGCATGTGACGTAAGAGAAAACCAACCACAGAACAAGACACATAGAGTACATACATCTAGACACATACAGTACACACACCTAGGCACATACAGTACACACACCTAGGCACATACAGTACACACAACTAGACACATACAGTACACACACCTAGACACATACAGTACACACAACTAGACACATAGAGTACATACATCTAGACACATACAGTACACACACCGAGACACATACAGTACACACATCTAGACACATACAGTACACACACCTAGACACATACAGTACACACAACTAGACACATACAGTACACACATCTAGACACATACAGTACACACAACTAGACACATACAGTACACACACCTAGACACATACAGTACACACATCTAGACACATACAGTACACACAACTAGACACATACAGTACACACATCTAGACACATACAGTACACACACCTAGACACATAGAGTACACACATCTAGACACATACAGTACACACAACTAGACACATACAGTACACAACTCCACATCATCACACTCACTCTACCAGGTCCCATTCCTCGCCGCATCGACTCTATCCATCATTATTATTGCACACATACTCACAATGTGATCCCACGCACCGTTTCCTGAAGCCAAACACAGGCCTGCAGAGTGACAATGTCTGTGTGTCTGCAGGGGGCTCCAGGGGACCGCGGTGTGTCTGGTGCTGCAGGGCCCAAGGGAGGCACCGGGGATCCCGGTCGCACTGGAGAGTCTGGTCTTCCCGGCGCCAGGGTGAGTACTCTGTGGTAGTAGTAGTATGAGTAGTGATAGTTTTTCAGTCCTCCAGGGTGAGTACTCTGTGGTAGTAGTAGTATGAGTAGTGACAGTACTTCAGTCCTCCAGGGTGAGTACTCTGTGGTAGTAGTAGTAGTATGAGTAGTGACAGTACTTCAGTCCTCCAGGGTGAGTACTCTGTGGTAGTAGTAGTATGAGTAGTGATAGTACTTCAGTCCTCCAGGGTGAGTACTCTGTGGTAGTAGTATGAGCAGTAGTGATAGTACTTCAGTCCTCCAGGGTGAGTACTCTGTGGTAGTAGTAGTATGAGTAGTGATAGTACCTCAGTCCTCCAGGGTGAGTACTCTGTGGTGGTAGTATGAGCAGTAGTGATAGTACTTCAGTCCTCCAGGGTGAGTACTCTGTGGTGGTAGTATGAGCAGTAGTGATAGTACTTCAGTCCTCCAGGGTGAGTACTCTGTGGTAGTAGTATGAGCAGTAGTGATAGTTCTCCAGTCCTCCAGTGTGAGCTGAACGAGTAGATAACACTACCCTCTGTAATTACCCTCTGTAGCTTCTGACCATCCCTCTGGGAGTCGGTGTGGTTAGTGGTGCATGTTATAATGGCGGTTGCAGGTACATGCTTGTGGCTTGGTGTGTGAGTGATTCATGTTGTGTTTTCTTGTGCTGCAGGGTCTTACTGGCCGTCCTGGTGATGCTGGTCCCCAAGGCAAAGTTGGCGCTTCTGTAAGTTCATTACCATCATAGACATTGACATTCTTCAGTCTTCATACACACATTGTACATATTATACAAAATAAAGGTTTCATCTTCAATCCGTCCTTTGATTAACTCGCCGAGAGTATAGATGGGAAGAAATGTATGCAGAAGGAGAACTAATGCTTATACTTATTTGGCAAATTACTCATTTAAATTGAATTGACAACAACACAGATAACATGTAAAGATCATAATCATCATTTGAATAAAATCCATTTAAAATAAATTGTTCTCTGGTAATCGTACCAGTCATTACGGCTATCATTGACGGCTTCAACAAACACACTCATTTCCATACAACCCTCCTAATGAGTATAACAGAGAGCTCTTTTTTATTTTCTTTAATGATTGTCCTTGTCCTTGTAATGTTTTTACATGTGATTTCTTCCTTTGTGCAGCGCTGCACGCTGCCCTGTGTTTGAACGCTGCAGTATGAATACACTAACCGCTCCCAGCTCATGTCCTCCCAGCTGACGTGTGACCCCCCCCCCCCCCTCCCCGTGTCTCTGACAGGGTTCCTCTGGTGAGGACGGTCGCCCCGGCCCACCCGGACCCATGGGGGCCCGAGGACAGCCTGGAGTCATGGGGTTCCCAGGACCCAAGGGAGCCAACGTAAGCCTGGGAGAGAATAGAACAATAAAACACACTCAATTCAAAAACCAATAAACCTTTATTGCATCGACACGTCACCGCCCCTCACACAGTCACGCCTCTGATATAATACAATCAACACAAGATAGAATAAATATAACAAATGATACATAAAATATTAATCCCAATGGGTGATGTATAACACAAAGCGTGATGCATTCAATTACTGTTTAATTCAATAAGACAACACAACATAACATTGGGAGACTACATATAACCCATTACAGACGTGACCCCACTATGTCACCATATAAAGCAGTGCATTATGGGAATCATCCGGCCGGCAGACAGCATTATAATGGTCCTGTTGGACACTGTAGCCAATGATCTCAGGTTAACATTGTGTGACTCCCACAGGGTGAGCCTGGAAAGGCCGGAGAGAAGGGACTTGTGGGTCGCCAAGGACTGAGGGTAAGTCCCGGTTTACCCGTACTGTTTACTTCTGCCATAACAGTTTTAAATACACGACTATTAATGAATGACGAATCACTCTTTAAGACCGTTCCTCTGCTCTTCCTGAACAGGGTCTGTCTGGAAAAGATGGAGAGACTGGAGCATCTGGACCCCATGGCCCTGCTGTAAGATGTTCAGATTAAACAAAGCATCTCTGGGAATTAATAAGGCCATGTTCTCATCTTTTGTATTAAGGACCATTCATTCTTGTAAAATGAAAAGTTTGTCACTCAATATCTGTGATTTTAAAAGGCTTGCTAATACCATAAATAAGATAAATAATTAACTTATGAATAATGGAAAGAGATGATTTCTCAGTGCAGTGCTAATCCATAATCAAGAGAGAATTTCTGTATTCATACAAGATAAATTTGAGTTGGAGCCAGCAATCATTAAATGTGAATTGTTAATAACTGATAAAATGTTGATCCTATAATGCACAACACACTGCGTTGGTATCCCTCAGAGTGTAACTCCCTGTGTCCACCACCCTAGGGACCTGCTGGAGAGAGAGGAGAGCAAGGCCAGCCCGGACCCTCCGGTTTCCAGGTGAGAGGACATTACGATGACAGCTCTTACCTGGGCATGGTGCCCAAAAGAGCCCCAATAGCTTACTGAAGATCTGTTGCATGCACGCATTCCCATCCCAGTGATAAGAACTCGTAAGACGCTTCAATGCAGAGCAACATAGAAACTCTCCTATCAGGCTTGAACAGTCTAGACCAAAACTGCTAAGCTAAAACGGATAGGCTACACAAACTGCAAAACCTGTTCAAACTATTCAAACTGCTAAGCTAAAACTGATAGACCACACAAACTGAAAAAACCTATTCAAACTATTCAAACTGCTAAGCTAAATAAAAAAAAATAAAAAAAGTTGCTCCTGAAGATGTAATGTGTTGTGTCACTAATACCGGCCTTGTGTGTGTATAGTGGGCACTGCTGACCCTTTGTGTTGCTGTGATTTGACAGGGTCTTCCCGGACCTTCAGGCTCCCCAGGAGAGTCAGGCAAACCTGGCGAGCAGGTGAGTGTCTCTAGCAGCAGGGAGGGCCAGATGTGTCGTGCAGACACATGGGTCCACACGGCTGTATGCTATGTCCTGATGCGGAGAAAAACAACTTGAGACATACAGCATTGGTTATAAGTATTGGGACTAAAGAAGGTGACCAATTATTTTTAATAACTTTCTTTGCTTGCAAGGGGTGTTACTGCACATACATGATTGATATGTAAGAACATTATGGATGGCTTTACTGTAAAGTCGACTAGGCAATTTTCATTTACAAAACGATTCAAAGAGTTACTAATGAACCTTCTTCACTTCTTCACTCAATCACATTACCCTACAGCTTTCTATACATATTTATTTGATCCATACAATATTTGAACTGTTTTGATCAATTGTGTGTACTCTGTTGTTGATTGTTGTACATTGTCTCTGTTCCTTTCGTAGGGTGTTAATGGAGAGGCCGGAGTTCCTGGGGCTGTTGGACCCAGAGTGAGTTTCCCTTTTTTTTTTATGTTTGATCCATCTATTTTACTGTAACCAGCTGAACTTTGCATCGATTTGCATAATTTGTTCAAGCCACATAGCACTTGAGAATGACCGCAGAGCTCATTCCCATCCCATGTAATGATGTTTAATTATACAATGTAGCTGAAGATAGTGTATCCATTGCTGAGGGCTCTGTCTCGTTCCCTCCAACAGGGCGAGCGTGGTTTCCCTGGAGAGAGGGGTGGTGCTGGACCCCAGGGTCTTCAGGGACCCCGCGGACTTCCTGGTACCCCCGGAACTGATGGACCCAAGGTCAGGGGTCAATCCACACGCATGTTCCCTAGTTATACCAGTGTTCTTGCTTTGTTTATTCATAGGTTCCAGAATTTGTCCCAGACACATTGGAGTGAACTTTTCCTCTCCAAGCATCCTGGGATGGAACCGTCCATACTAACGCAGTGCTTCTCCGGCCCCTCTCCGTCAGGGGGCTATCGGGCCAGCTGGGGCTCTCGGAGGCCAGGGACCCCCCGGCCTGCAGGGAATGCCCGGAGAGAGAGGAGCAGGTGGCATCCCCGGTGCTAAGGGAGACCGAGTAAGAGTCACATCATTCTCATGATTATAGACAAGAGTTACCACAGTAGCAAAGAACTCAGCAGAACTCTAGCGGCAATCTATGTCCGAAAGGACAAATATAGACACATCATTCCCTGTCTCAGATTAATGAAGTAAATCTGATCTCATCTTGATGGATAAATGTTCAACTCTAGTTTGAGGTCATTGCAGTGAATTGTTTCTCCCCTTTGGTGGGAGGGACCTGATATGAACAAGGAGCCATCAGGCCTGAGTCAATATGTTTCCGCCTGAATTGGCGGCCATGTTAACCTGATGTCTCTCTCTGCTCTACAGGGTGACAATGGAGAGAAGGGACTTGAGGGATCTCCTGGCAAGGATGGTTCAAGGGTGAGTTATATATACATTCGTCTGCACCATTTTAATATCTGTTTCAGTTCAGTTCCGTCCAGCAATATGGACATTGGCTGAACATTATGCTCTACCTCATTGTTCTCCTCTCACCCTCCATGTTCTGTGTTCTCCCTCCAGGGTTTGAGCGGTCCAATTGGTCCTCCTGGCCCAGCTGGTCCCAACGGCGCCAAGGTGAGGATAACGTTGAAATCTGAGGGTTAAACCCTTGGGTTGGGGCAACGTGGGGGGTTTCCTCTTCTATGTGGAGTTGTGAGTTTGACTCTGAGTTCCTTTGCTTCCTAGGGTGAAACCGGACCCTCTGGACCATCCGGTGCTGCTGGTGCACGTGGCGCTCCTGTAAGTACATCACCATCTTGGTCTTGGTCTGTCTTTAGCCTGTCCTTCTCCATCTTGGTCTGCCTCTAGTCGCTCTGGACTTGGGTTTCTGATTGATGAGTGCTACAGTGTAGGATCCCTTGTAAATCCTCCTCATGAGGTTCCTCATCATGGACATCAGATTCTTTTCCACATTCTGAAATCTGGTGAAATGTTGGCAAATGTAACTTAAGATAACACATATTTACTCAGGGTCAATGTATTGTCCAAGGTTTAGATGAGGTTTGGACCCAGATCTAATCTCCCTGCCTCGTAACTCGAATACATTTGTATGCATGTATGGACAGAACAGAAACCAGACGGAAAAAAGGTTTGAAGAAGAGAAGTAATGCATCGTTTGAGTAGGGTATAGGTCCACAGGGTTGCTAAGGCTTATCGTCTACATGGTTAGAGCACTAGCAGGTTGAGCCACCTGGCAAGCCAGACAAGACATTTAACAATTCTTCAGTAATAAACAATTGAGTCAATTGTGGATCTCACGGCATTCTAGATGTTGAATCTTACTACAAAGAAGCAAGAAGCCCGTCATTTAGACTTAAAACCTCAGCCATCATATCTCAAGAGAAACATCCGGCATAGCTAATCATAGAAATTGGGTCATGGCAGTATTAAGTCTACACTTCTCTCTAAAGTTTGAAAGGGTTTGAAACGGAACAGAATTAACCCCATTGCTCTGATCTCTCCTGCAGGGTGACCGCGGGGAGGTTGGCCCTCCAGGGCCTGCTGGTTTCGCCGGACCCCCTGTAAGTCAAAGCCCCTCTGCCCGGCCTCGTATAATCAACCGGTAACTGGCAAAGTAGCACAGGACACTAACCTCGTGCCGTTCTCGCTCTCTCTCTTCGTATCCAGGGCTCAGATGGTCAGCCTGGTATCAAGGGAGAGATGGGTGAGAGTGGACAGAAGGGAGAGGCCGGTTCCCCTGGCCCCCAGGGGCCCTCTGGAGCCCCCGGACCTAATGTGAGTATTAACACCAGAGACTGCAGAGGGACTCCTGCTGGGAAATGACTTCCGCTCAAGAGTCTGCTCAATGCAGTTTGAGCTGTGGTTAATGTGTTGTATGTGTTGTTTTCTCCTGCAGGGCCCTACCGGTGTGTCTGGACCTAAAGGAGCACGTGGTGCTCAGGGAGCGCCCGTAAGTTACCCTCCGATCAGATTCACGACCACGTAGGGTAATACTCAGGATTGAATGAGGAAGAAGACCTCCAAAGAGCTGGAGATGACAGTACACCCTCAACAGTGACAATTTGTATTGAGGCATAAGAAAACACTAAGGCTGTGTCATTATTGTCAGTGAAGTCAATCTTTAAATAACTCAAATCACAATCTATTTGTACTTCCAAGATAAACAATGAAATGGGCACACACTCATTCCAGTATTTGTGTAGACATCCTGTCCTCAAACAGCCTACAGTAATGTATGTGTATGCTTTCTTCATCTAGAATATACAGAATATAAAAAAAGCCCTCCCTCTACCGCTCACACACATGGAAAATTACATTGGCCTTGGGTGTACAAACATCATATTTTTAATTGGTTTTAGTTTAAGAAAACCCATTCAGTGCGAGGGCTTAGTTGTGTGCCTACATTAACATCTATATTCGTCCTTTTTGGTATCTCAACCATTTCTGACTCTGGAATAGATATTTCTGGTATAGATTTACATTTGAGGGAAGAATATAAATCACTACTCTGACTGGGTTCTTCATGTACACGACTCAATTCGAGTTTATTTCTACATCCTATCATACAGCTGCAATACATAGTTATTGGTCAGTGAATATTAAGAACTGGATCCATTTATTTGCATCCATCCTGATCCATCTTCCCTGTCCTTCTCCAGGGTGCTACTGGTTTCCCCGGCTCCTCAGGACGAGTTGGATCTCCTGGCCCCAACGTGAGTGTCCTTCTCTGACACAAAATCATCGGTGGAACTCCTTTCTTCAATGAAATCAACCTAATAGGCTCACTGTTCCTGACCTGGCTCGTGCCTCTCTCTCCCTCTCTCTCTCTCTCTCTCTCTCTCTCTCTCTCTCTCTCTCTCTCTCTCTCTCTCTCTCTCTCTCTCTCTCTCTCTCCCTCTCTCTCCTCTCTCTCCCTCTCTCTCCCTCGCTCTCTCTCTCCTCTAATGCAGGGTAACCCTGGAGCTGCCGGCCCCGCTGGTCCTTCCGGTAAAGACGGTCCCAAGGGTGTTCGTGGGGACGGTGGCCCCACAGGACGGCAGGGAGACACTGGGCTCAGAGGAGCCGCTGGCACCCCAGGAGAGAAGGGAGAGCCTGGCGAGGACGGAGCTGCTGTAAGTGTGGTTCTGCTTCTGATTGGGGACCCATCAGAGTGTTTTGGACGTAGATAGCGTCAGATCACAAGTCAGATTTCATAAGCTCACTTCAATGTGTGTTACCTGCAGCCCCACTATGCTTACAAACAGCTGCTGTGTCCTCCCTTTCCAACCATTTGAATAAGTGTATAAGGGCTACTCTAATCTAGATCACAGAGCAATGACTTTGCAGAACACAAAATAATGGTGTTCTGCAAACAGGGATTTTGGGTGATGAAGCAGAGGTCCATGGACTGATTGCATGCTGCTGCAGTGTTTATTGGACTGTCTCACACTACACCAGTGCTCAACATCCCACCATCCTCCATGTTTCCTAGGGTCCCGATGGGCCTCTCGGACCCCAGGGTCTTGGTGGAAGCCGTGGTATCGTTGGTCTGCCGGGTCAGCGTGGAGAGAGAGGCTTCCCTGGACTCCCTGGGCCTTCTGTAAGTTTCTTCAATGTCTGAGTAGAGCTGTGGGTCTTCAAGGCTTATCTTGGGATCGCTTGAGATACATTTATGAATGAATGGAACTTCTCCAACTCAAAGCTTACATTTTATTACAACAACCGAAAATTGTTTATCTTAAAGAGTTTTACATTTTTTGGGGGTAATCGTTTACATGCCTGATTATTAATAAAGCATCAATGGACCTGGATCTTCTCTATAACATCCATTAATATGCATTCATAAACCCTCTCTATAGACCCTCTAGGAGCCAAACAGACTCTATTCTACCAGCCGCTGTGTGTTGATGCACTCCGATGTGTCGTTAATGTGTTGATGCTGTTTGTGTTTCAGGGAGAGCCTGGTAAGCAGGGCTCTACTGGGAGCACTGGGGATCGTGGACCCCCTGGACCCGTAGGACCCCCTGGGCTGACTGGGCCCTCTGGAGAGCCTGGCAGAGAGGTCCGTACTAAGTGACCCTCCATTTAACACACAATAAACAGACATATTCTCACAGTAAAGAAGCACTGCTAGGATAACAGGATGACTTCACGGATGGAGTAGAAAGCAACATGAATAGGTTATGTCCATTACCAGAACAGAGCAGGGCCCAAGGCATCACGTTTGAAGATGTACTTCTGCTACTTTTGATACAGGGAGATTTACATAATCCTTTAGGTGAAATTAAATAATTCATGAATAAAAGCAACAAAAAAAATGGCATGCCATGCAATGTACAAGGTTGTAATTTTTCCAATGAAACGTGTGTTTCAGGGTAACGCTGGAACCGACGGACCCCCTGGCAGAGACGGATCTGTGGGAGTCAAGGTGAGTGCCACCTTAACCAATAGGAGCACACCGCTAACCCCTGTTCAGGAATCCTCTTCTCTCCCGGAGACGGACAATACTAATAGAATTTATTTTTTTTATTATAAATGTTTGCTTTTTATACTACTGTGTATGTCAATGATTCCCCCTATTAACTAACTAACCTTTCCTGGGAGAACTGATCCCTCACTTTGAGTTCCTCCTCAAGATTTTTCCATTTTAATTAATGGAGTTTACTTCCTTAATTAGGGCTTTGCTAGGGCTGCTAGGCTTAGGGGAGTGTCATACTGTGAGACTGTAACTGTGATTAAGGGCTATACAAATAAAACTGACTTGACTTGACTATAAAGGAATCAAATGATGGTGTATTGCTGTACTAACCCGTCCCTGCCTGCGTGGGCTACCTCCTGACCTGTGTCTTGTTGCCCCCTGTAGGGAGAGCGTGGTAACACCGGCCCCGTCGGGGCCCCTGGAGCTCCGGGCTCTACCGGTTCCCCCGGCCCCGTCGGACCGCTGGGCAAGCAGGGCGACCGCGGAGAGTCTGTGAGTACCTGGGTGCACGGGGGACGTTGTAATGATCAGAAGGAGGGTTGGTGCCTCTTCAGAGTGTTTAACCTGTTGATGGCCATCATCATGCCGCTGATCCCGGACGTCTTGTTGTTTTTCAGGGTGCTCAAGGACCCGCCGGCCCGTCTGGACCCGCCGGAGCACGGGGGATGGCTGTGAGTCTCAGCTCAGAACTCAATTCTAAAGAGACGATATTTGGATTGATGAGATGGTTCATACGTCTCCAGAAATCACACAAAGAAACATAGTGTCTTCCAAAATGATATTTCTGGATCTACTGTCAACCTCAATGCATGTCCTTAAAACAAATGTGACCTGCAGGGTCCCCTAGGACCACGTGGAGACAAGGGAGAGGCGGGAGAGACCGGCGAGAGGGGACAGAAGGGTCACCGTGGTTTCACTGGTCTGCAGGGTCTTCCTGGACCTCCTGTAAGTGACCACCAGGACGCCGATCCTTCCTATTGCCTCCATCACTACATCTTACCATAAGCCCTTAAAACATGAACTAAGTACCAACCGCCTGCCAACAGGGCTCTGCTGGAGATGCTGGAGCTTCCGGACCCGCTGGACCTAGCGGTGCTAAGGTGAGTTAGCTCTCCTGAAGGCTCACGTTGTTCTCAAGACGAGGCCGAGTGACGGCTTCTATCACCGTATTACGTCCGGCCCATGAGAATATATTATTAGCTTGTTGATAGTTTATCGGCCAGCGCAACGTTTCCGTGTGATGCTAATGAACGGCCCGTTAGGTCGGCCTCGGTGGAATAAAGTAGCGCGCTAGGAGGAGAGGCAATGTTCTTTTATTACAAGAGCCTGTGATAAGATAAACAGCAGCGGGCTTTAGTAATTACTTTCTGCTTGCGATAAAGGGAGATTGACAAGGGAAAAAGACTGTTCTCTGCGCTTTCGATTAGAGTAGTCTTTCAGTCCAATCAGCCATGCACAGCAAGTTTCACCTTTGCCCTTAATAACGTTAACAAAAACTTTATTTTGATGATAATGGCCGATTGCGGATGCATTTGCAGAAACCCCTTGTGTGACCCTGGAAAGGACCAATGCTATCTATCTTTTTTAATTTCCTCAACCGTTTCAGGGAGCCAGATAGTATATAGATACATGTTGTTTTGAAGCTCACCCCCAACCCTCTCTCTCTGCAGGGACCCCATGGACCTGTTGGACCTGCTGGCAAAGACGGATCCAACGGTGTACCTGGCCCCATCGGACCCTCTGGACCACGGGGACGCTCCGGAGAGACCGGCCCTGCTGTGAGTTTACTGAAAAAAAAACACCTTTATGTGAATGAATGAATGAATGAATGAATGAATGAATGAATGACTTTTTTATTATTGTGTCATGCATTAGCATGCCCAGTTATCCATCTGGATATACCAGTTATCCATCTGGATCCCATGAATCATTAATATTAGTTAATGCATGTGTGTGGGTGTTTAATAATGGTGTTCATGCTAACTACGGTATTCATTAAAAAAGACATGTAGGTTAGGGGTTAACCTTTTACCCGCCCCCTTTAACACACTTACTTATCCCCCCCCCCCCCCCCCTCCAGGGTCCCCCTGGTAACTCTGGCCCCCCTGGGCCCCCAGGCCCTCCCGGCCCTGGCATCGACATGTCCGCCTTCGCCGGCCTCTCCCAGTCAGAGAAGTCCCCCGACCCCATGCGCTACATGAGGGCCGACGAGGCCTCCAGCTCCCTGAGGACCCACGACGTGGAGGTGGACGCCACGCTCAAGTCCATCAACAGCCAGATCGAGAACATGCTGAGCCCCGACGGCAACCAGAAGAACCCCGCCCGCTCCTGCAGGGACCTCAAGCTGTGCCACCCCACCTGGAAGAGCGGTGAGAGCCGGGGAGAGGAGGCCCCAGGGGGCGCGGGGACAGTCCTCTGATGACATCCATAGGATGTACTTTGTGATACCAGACAGGAAATTGGGGGTCTATATGCTCGGGCTTGCATGTCAGAATACATAATGGGATTCCTTGTTGGCGAAACAATGACCTTACTACTACTAACATAATATTTAACAATCCAATTCCAATACTCCAAAATGGAGGCATTCATTGCGATGTGATACACACATTCCATGGTCATGGGCCAAAGCAGGAATACCTAACTCATGTGAAAACCTTTCGCCTACTCCACCTCCTCCAGGCGACTACTGGGTCGACCCCAACCTTGGCAGCACCGCTGACGCCATGAAGGTGTTCTGCAACATGGAGACGGGCGAGACCTGCGTCTACCCCAGCATCGCCAAGGTGCCAAGGAAGAACTGGTGGACAAGCAAGAGCAAGGACCGCAAGCACGTCTGGTTCGGAGAGACCATGAACGGAGGATTCCACGTGAGTTTCCTCAAACGATAACATTTCCACTCGGAATGAATTAGGTACTCAAGTGAGTCAGTGAAGGCGGACCACCTTAACACCCTGATGTCCGCCGTCCCCCCCTGCAGTTCAACTACGCCCAGGAAGGCCCTGCCGCCATCGCCGCCAACATCCAGCTGACCTTCCTGAGGCTGCTGTCCACCGAGGCGACCCAGAACGTCACGTACCACTGCAAGAACAGCGTGGCCTACATGGACCAGGCCACGGGCAACCTGAAGAAGGCCCTGCTGCTCCAGGGATCCAATGAGGTGGAGATCCGCGCCGAGGGCAACAGTCGCTTCACATACAGCGTGCTGGAGGATGGCTGCAAGGTGAGCCGCCGCTTTGAAGATCAAAGCCTGCCCTAGACGCTTGTTGGTGCTGTGACCTCCTCAGAAACTGTCTGTTGTAAAAAGAAAAGGCTTTGACTGTCATAATGGCTTGAATAGCTTGAAAAGACCATCATTCGTTACCGATATTTACTATTTTGTTGTTTTACATGCTTTTATCAAAAGTGTCCTACAATAAAATACAATTGGATGCGTTTCCTTAATAAGCAGGCCGGGGTTTAAGATAGTAGTCACGGCTGCATACAGATAGACTGCATACATTGGGGTCTAAACACAGAACCCTTTTTTCAGGGGTTTCTAACACCCACAACGCTAGACTATCCTGCCCTGAAAATAGTGATGATAACACCAGACAATGTCCTCACAATCACACTATTATTGATGGAGCAATCTAGTGCTCATTCTCAGTTCAGTCTTTAGCTTAATGGTGACCAGACCTCTGCTTGTGGTGACGTTACGCTTGTGGTGACACATCTCCCTGCTGTTCTCTACCAACAGACGCACACAGGCCAGTGGGGCAAGACGGTGTTCGAGTACAAGACACAGAAGACCTCCCGTCTGCCCATCGTGGACATGGCGCCCATGGACATCGGAGGAGCCAACCAGGAGTTCGGGGTGGACGTAGGAGCCGTCTGCTTCTTGTAGAGAGAGGAACAACGAGAACCCCCTCCCGCAGAAAGACCAAAAAGAAAATTAAATAACTCGACCATGAAACATCACACACAAACACAACACACACACACTTCCACAATAAAGAAGACAGGAAATTAGAAAGAAAATTGATACTTTTATTTCTCTCTCTCTCAAACAAAACTAAAAGCAGAGTGCTCTCCCCTGTTGTTACGTCTCACCGGGAGTTAGCACTGATGGGCAACCGCAATATCTGTCCACCACACTAGCCCTCCCCGTCAGGCACGCTCCCTGAAATCCAGTCATGTTTCCCCCCCGGGCCCCCCGGCCCCACACCACCGACCACGGGAACCAGAGCCACAGAGGACGACCAGAGGACCAGAACAAAGCATGTGATGGAGGACAGAAACATGACTGGATGTCACGTATGTACTGTCTTCATGGGCAGCGTTGAGGTGGGACTGTGCAGGGTCATTCTCTTTCATGACGCAAGACAAGACAAGCCCCTCCCACTACAGAACAGCAACGACCCCTGACCCAGTCCTGCTTCGCCTACCTGTCTCCAGCCTCCCTGACCCCCAAAAACACAACCAAATGTAGACCAAAGCAATATTTTCAGCAATAATACAAAAACACATCCAGCAAGCAGATCACTCCAGACTCCATCTTGAACGGGAGTGAACAGCTGTTACTGTGTATTATAAATCCTTGGTTCTCGTGTTGTAAAAGTCTGTGTTTATAGGCAACCAGATGGTTTTTATATATATATATATTTCCACATTACGTGTGTACATGTGTCTAGACGCACACCAACACTTTGGAAAGTGAGGTTTCATTTGGGGACTTGACTGGCCCTGAAAAGAAGGCGTTTTCACCCAGGCTTCATGCATCCAAACAACAAATTTGAGGAAAATCTGCTTTACTTTTACTGTAGCCATCCTGCTTGTTTAAAGCTACCTCATGCAAAAAAAAAGAAGAAAAAACAGAAACAAAGTGAAAATGTCTTCCTTAAATCCGCGCGGACCCAAAATATCGAGTGGATGTGGGCCGGGCGGCCATCTTTGCTTTGGAGCTCTCTTTCAGAAGGTGCTACGAGTTCTAGAAGTCAAGTCTTCAACATTGTTTTTCAATGCCCCTCCCCCCTCCTAACCCCCCTTTGACCCCGCCCATCGATTCCCACTAACCTCACACTACACATACACACCCCACCCTGGGAGACAGGTACGGGAGAAGGGGATTGTGGGTAGGGTTCCCTGGAGTCCATATCTCCCAGTTGAAAGATGGGACTCCAAGTGGGAAGAAAACTTTGCAACACCAGAGTGGGTTGTCTCTGTGTGTGTGAGGCTGTGTATATTTTTTATTATTAATTTTATTATGACCATGATCATTTTTTTTGTTTTTTGTTTTTTTTTGTTTTGTTACACCTTTAATTGATGTAAATTGAAAAATAAATGGAAAATCCAAAATAACTTTGCCTTTTGTTTTTCATTGACAGTTTGATAGAACCAGATAGGTTGATTCAAAACCATTCATGCCTGATTTAACTGAAATCATTGAGGTCAAGTCATACACAACGTGGAGGGTAAAGTGTGTGTGTGTGTGTGTGTGTGTGTGTGTTCCTGTAGTTTCATGACAGACGTGAATCAATTAAAAATATAACCGCAAGCGGTGATTAACAGGGTCCGCGGAAAATTAAAAGTCAAGAACACACTAATGGAAGATATATATATAACATATAATTGTCATATTTAAGGAAAGATATTCCTCTTATAAACCTGAATTGCAGCCTCATTCACATTGTCAAAATGTCTATTGATAAGCACACAACATCCAGAAAACTTCAAGCACACATTTCTCAAGTGAATTAAGGGCTTTCTTCAAAGCATATACCTGAACAATCTTTGAAATTCTGGGGAAATTAAACATTGGTAGTCAAGAACACTAACGGAAGAAATATAAATATGACAGTTAATTATGAAGGATAAATGGTTGACAAAGAAGTTCCCCATAATGCCATACTGTGTCTTGGCAGTCAGATTCTTGGAAACTAATGAGCTGGAATGTTGATTTCCTTGATGAATTTCAGGTGCTGTTCAATGTTGTGTTTCCTAAATGAGTGGCAATGAGTTCATTGTCAAGTTCAGCTTGTTCATAATGCTCTAATCATGGGTTTTATAGATGCATCTGATTCTAGAGATTAATATTATGAAAGAATTTTGAGTCGGGGTCATTCTGGTGAGGAGAAATAAGCCTAATTCGTGATTTTTTACAATAGTGCCACCTTTGGGTTCAGTACCACAAATATGGGTTTGTGGGTAGTGGGGGTTATTGGTAACCATCCATTTGAGCGGGAAAAAAAACGTCACAGAAACAATAGGGGACCAAGCAACTTCTCTGCTCGGACCCCTATTGAAGTGCTGAATGGAATTGAAGTACCTGGGTAAGGAAGGATGGATGACTCCTTTTAGACTGAACAGGCACCAATCAATGACAAGAACTTTATGACTGAAATGATGTAGATTGTACGTTAGCCTTTCAATCAACCGTAGAAATCCAATTACATCCCCGAAAGCATTCCAATAGATCTAATCGATATTTACTATTTACCGCACTCCGTAAGTGATTTAGCAGATGCTTTCTCCCTACTGAGCCTACAGCAGGCACCCAATACCTATAAACTGGCTGAACTCTGTAAACCATGGAGGAAAAACACGTAGACACGTTGAAATCTCAAATTCAAAAATGTCCTTTATTACTATCGCCAAACTAAATTAATTGTCAAAAAACTGCAAGGTGACATTTGAATACAAATGGATGAGCCTTGAGAAATTCTTATGAATTGACCACTGTATATAAACGGTTTGGCATTGGGCAGGAAGGAGGGTGTGTGTGTGTGTGTGTGTGTGTGTGTGTGTGTGTGTGTGTGTGTGTGTGTGTGTGTGTGTGTGTGTGTGTGTGTGTGTGTGTGTGTGTGTGTGTGTGTGTGTGTGTGTGTGTGTGTGTGTGTGTGTGTGTGTGTGTGTGTGTGTGTGTGTGTGTGTGGTCAGGAGCAGAGCTCTGTGAACAGGGTGCTGTTGCCGTGGTCCACGAGCCGTTCCTCAGGCTGTGGCATGGCGGGACTCCCATTAAGACCCAGGTGGGGAACGCCGGCACTCAGGAAATAGAAAGGCACGTGGGTGATCCTACCGTTGGACCAACACTGGGGGGGTGGGGTGGAAGGAAGAGAGAGTCTCAGTCACCGACATCCAGCAATGTACAACTACAAACATCATTAATGAGTGAATACCAACGCAACTTCCCGGGGCCCTTACCACGGTGAGCATGGCTCCGTGAGGGAAGTTTGGGCTGAACTGCATCAGTCTGGGCTCGGCCCCCGGCTCTCCCTGGATGAAACCGCTGTTGGAAGAACAGGAGACACGGGTCGATCAGGGACACAGTGAACCACTCTGCCTGGAAGACGCTCGTCGTAGCTCTGGGTAGGAGCTACAATATGCAGTATACAGTACAGTAGTACAAGTATTCACACAACCATCATACTAGCACACTCCTGTGGAACATACAAACACATGCATCAGATCAGTTTTAAAACAAGGCTTTTAAACGGAGTTCAAGGTCAAAGCTAATCACCATGGCAGGAGCTCAAAAATAGGATCATTTCTGGTCTTGAACACCGCTATCATAGCAGGCCGGGCTGCTGCTTCAGAATCCCCTGAGGAGAGACATGGAATGACATCCGTTAGAGTGGCAGCTATCTATTCTCCCAACATCAAAGGGTCAGAGTGAGAGGGAATGAAGAAGGAGTATAAAGAGGATTGAAGGAGGAGTAAAAGAGGAGTAAAGGAGTCACCTTTGAGCAGTACTGCGAGCCTCTCCCCTCTGGGGTCCCAGGCCAGCAGCTGGACCTCACCGCCAACACTGGAGGACAGGGAAGGAGGAAGGAGGAACCGTACACATGTGAGTCACGCGTATATGATGTGACTCATATCAGGGTGCGATGCTGAGACACGGAGTAAGCAGCAGGGGTAGCCGTGTCCGTGGTCTTAGCCATGGCCCCATAATGGATCAGGCGAGGGATGAAGTGGCATTGGAGCCTCTCTTACATGATGTCCCCCGCGGGCGTTGTGAAGGTCGTCTCTGATAGGTCGGCCACGACCGCTGCTGCCTTCGATCCCTTCATAGTTCCTGAGGTTGAACCGAAATAGGTCACGAGTTGTGGGGTCGATATGCAATAGGAATTTGGAATTTGTGTTTTAGGTTTGATACAATATTTTATAAAATATGTAAAAGTTGATTCAACCCTTGCAAAATACAATACAACAATTAAAAATAGCATTGAATTATGTTCATTCAAATCAAAACAGTAGGAAATGGCATCCCAAAAAAGTGAGCGTAAGTATAGTTGTCCGTATAATAGCCCTAAAGGTGTGTGTGCTGACCCGTTGTGTCGCTGAAGGTCAGGGAGTAGATGACCGCCTCCCCCTGGATGGTGAAGAGCAGGCGGCTCCCGTCAGGACTCCAGCAGCCGGACTACCGGGAGAAGGAGCGAACACATGGTTAGGACACACTCCTCACGGTTAGGACACACTCCTCAGGGTTAGGACACACTCCTCAGGGTTAGGACACACTCCTCACGGTTAGGACACACTCCTCAGGGTTAGGACACACTCCTCAGGGTTAGGACACACTCCTCAGGGTTAGGACACACTCCTCAGGGTTAGGACACACTCCTCAGGGTTAGGACACACTCCTCACTGAGCGCCACACAGGTAAGTCTTAATAAGGGGGAAGACGCACCTCACAGCGGCCCTTGAGACAGGGCCAGCGCTCACACGTCCACATCCTGGTCTCCCAGACCCTAAAACACAAGAACCAACACACTTTTGCAATCATATTATGATATACATACATTGACTGGTATCGGATATAGTCATATACTACATCTTTTGTAACAAGAAGTCCATTAACCATCAAACACCAGAATTTGGATTTAATCCGACATAAAAAAATACACTGTTTATGGCTTGAAACTGAAAGATTATCCAAATAATTAGTTTATTTTTACGCACCTCATTTTAAAATGAGGTGAGTTTCATTGGCTTTGGTTTTAATTGGTAAAGCCATGTTCTCACCAAAAGCTAAGCAAAATGTTATAATGCGAAAATTGTAAGGGTATTAGCGTCTTCGCATTGACTTTGTATGTAATCACGCCGCGCAATTAAACAAATTGTTTTTGCATTTGGTGTGAATGCAGCTTTCAGAAAGCAAATGCAAGACATCACTTTAGGTTGGGACACTTTTGATGGCCATTCAATTAATCAATAGGAGACCTACATCGGTGCTACATATGCATGTTACAATCCCTATAGCGTTTGCATCTCGATTATAAGGCTCGATGACAGCAAATACTGGACACAGACCAAAAATGTGTGCAAAAATATGTCAGTCATTTATACAAAGCGCTCCTCAGCCTCAACAAGCAGACCCTAACCCTAACCCTAGGGTGAGCCTCATGAACACCCAACCTCTGTCTACACAGACCCAGCCAGGGCGCAGCTCTGACCTGAAGAGAGGAGCGGGCGTGGCCGCCAGGACGTGGCTGCCGTCGGGGGACCAGGACAGGAAGGACACCCCCCCCCCGCCCACACGCTGGAGGGGCACGCTGCTCTCCGCCGCGACGTCCCACACCTCTCACACACACACACACACACACACACACACACACACACACACACACACACACACACACACACACACACACACACACACACACACACACACACACACACACACACACACACACACACACAAAAACACACATATAAGACGGCAAGAAGCCAAAACAGGGATCACAGATACAAATACTGGGTATTTGTATCTGTGATCTCCTACGTCTACGTCTCCTACGTCCCCCGCTGCATACAGAGCAGTCCTGCTCGGTTAAAGCAGAACTTGAGGGGGAGATGCTTCTTCTGGATCAGAAAACAAAATTATTCTGATCCAAGTTTTCTGGGAGGGAAACCATAACTGTTGTGGAGATATTCTACTGAACAGAAACTGATTTACGAAGGAGATTGTATTTCTGCAGTGGTCAGTCTACCCGTGATGGTTTCAAATGTTTACAGACACTTTTTACTGTTTGCTGGCTGAGTTTGTATTTGCTTAAAAGCTAATGACACGCTTACTGATCCAGAATGCAGCCCCATGATGGGTCAAAACAAATATGAAGCGAACCCCAGATTTAAGCTTGTCTGCCTTCAGACTTTAGATTAGTACCTTAAGTCAAACCAAAATATCTGCAGCTCTTCCTGTGCAGGATACAGTAATGTATCTCTGACCCGAAGCAGCTTGAGGCTGCCTCTCCAGCTAACTGCGTACATTGGGACGTGGTTATCATGGCGGTCGAGCGGACCACCTGGAGATTTATGGAACCGGGACAAGCAGAATGACTGTAGAATGACTGTCGGAACGCAGCCATGGGGTCACTGATGGGAACGCGAGCTAGGTACCATCATGGATGTGTCCACGGGGGAGGCCGACACCAGGAGGGAGCCGCTGGGAGACCAGGCGATGGAGGTGACCGGGGAGTGGCCCGGGTGAGACAGGACCTGGGCACAGCCAGAGGACGGCCTGGGGGGATGACCAGAGGGTTTACTGATGGCTTATCACTGTATGCACGACAAAAATAAATGGAATGTTCATCAAATATTTTTTTCTTTTGAAATGACACGGCTCTTTTCACTGCCGTGGAACACTCCGTTCACTTGCATGGGCCCCTCCCGATTATATTGAATTATATTTGATAATTAACCGTTGCTAAGTATAATTAACCGCTGTCAAGGAAAGTGGACTTTTTGTCGTCTTGTGTAGCACTCCGCAAGTAGTCCGGTAACTTATCAACCCCAGCGTACTCGGTTGCTAAGCGACGTCAATGTCTTTGCCGGACAATTTCTCTGCTGATCAACACTACGAATGCTGGAAACAAATAAATTGTAAAAAGACACACCATGTGAAGTTATTTTTTCGCTTTGGCAAGTAGCCGTGTAATAAGCGGGATAATGTATAGAACATCGCCGGTCATTATCGAAAATAAGCCCCTTCAGGGCGAAGCAAGACAACCCCGCTTCGCGTCGGTGTCCGGTACGCCCCGTCGGGGCTTATTTTCCAAATAATGACCGGCGTTCTATACATTATAACTTACATGATTACCTCGCATGCAGTTTAAAGGCATTCAGACGATAGAGGACAACAAAATCAAGATTACATAAGGGATAATATACTACAATTAAATAAAAAAACATATGACTAAGACTATACAAGACCAAACCCATAAAAAGTGTAAAAAAGCGCAAAGTTCCCTTTGCAGTAATGACCAGCCTAAAAAAAGCGCAACCAAAATGTTTGCACATTTCCACCAAAACGTCAAGCGTGTGTATTGAACCTAAATGACGACGTTGAACCGTTCCATTTCGAGAGCAGGGCGGCAGAGCTCGGTCGCCCAGCATTGTAGAGCTACGCTGTAGGTGTACCTGATGGACAGCGAGCAGGGGTCCACGTGCCAGACCAGCAGGCAGGTCTGACAGGCCACCGCCAGCGCGGACGCACACAGCGGCTTCCACTGCACGCTCGCCACGCTCCTCTGCAGCCGGTGCTTCAGGGTGGGGGGCGTGGCACTGTGGGAGAGAGGGATAGAGAGAGCAGGAGATAAAGAGAGAACACACCGTACGGTGATGCAGTGGATCGACCCAGATAGGGTGGTACTGCTGCCCTGACACGCAAACTGTGGGGATCAGATTGCAGGGAATGACAAGCACAAATTATAAATGCTTCTCAGGGTTTTAAATTTCCCTCAAGGACGGACGTGTCTACCCCGTAACAATAGGCTCTTATCTTACTCGCCGCTGTTCGGATATAACGCTATTATCAGGATTACACTGCCTTGATTCCTATTGTTAATGATTGTTCTCTAAAGTGCGCGGGTGGCTACTGTTTTGGATCCTACAGCTTGTCATTCAAGCATACTAAGCAGGCCTGTGTTACGGCTGTCTGCACAAAGGTTACGTTACCTCTTGGGATTGTAGATCTTGATTGAATCGTCCAATAGAGCCACAGCAAACTTTTCTGTATGAGGATGCCAGGCAAAGGCGCGCACTGCACAGTCTGACCTGGTAAATCATGGAGCAGAAGAATCCTATTTACAAAAGTATTAACTGAACAATGCTCTAAGCAAGGGGATTTTTTTTCCCCAATACAACGTTTTCATATTAAAAATCCTAACTTTAAGGACCACATAAGTTATTGCCAAGTCCTAGTGAATGGTTTTACTTTGAATGCATTGAAACATTACATAGAACATTGATATGGAAGGACAACTATAAATACTGCAGACTTTTGTTCGCACAGAAAAGGTTCAAACGTACCAGTTCAGCACCTGGGAGAACTCTGCAATCATGTTCTCACTGCTCAACTAAAGAGAAACACAAAAAAGGCTGAGACCAAATTTTCCAAACCCTCTTTTGTTCAACAACATCGCCAAAGATGCATCGCTGGTATTTCTCCTAGGACTCCAAACAGACGATTCGACACAACAAATGATGCAATGCATCGTGAGCACTGGGCAATGTGCATCTGACGAATTCGGAAAGTGTGTGTGCGCGTAGGTGCGTGTGAGAGAAAACAAGCATTCTAAAACGTAAATAACAACAACAACCACAACAACAACCTAGCCTACTAAAGGCGTTACCTTGAGGTGGGGGAACAGGGCGCCGTGGAGGGACGAGACCCTCTGGAGCAGAGCCAGGACACAGCCCGAACTCACAGAGAGCCACTTGGGTGCTGGGAAGCCCCAAAAAACAAAATAAAAGTCCACACTCATACAGTATATCTCATCTATTAACAAAGTAAAAGTCCCATAATACTACTGTTTTATCCATCACACTTGGCTAAAAGCCTCAATTTAGGTGCTTCTTGTGGCTATTAGAGTCAAGCTATTAGTTTATTTTGTATATATTCTTCATAGTTATTCAGTTAAATTTAAGTAAAGTAACCATGAATCACTATCTTTTTTGTTTATTCGGCAAATCACATTTGTTTTGCGTTTAACAATTTGAGATATCAGCAAGAAATATTGAAAGGGCAACCTCAGTCAGTTGAATATCACAATAGTTAATGTCACACCCTTGACTCCATGTGGTGGGAGGGAGGAAGCTCATGGGTGTCTATAAACAGAAGGACAGCAGCATCACCTACCCTCTGTGCTTGAGTTGACGATTTCTTCTAGAAGCCCGGTGAGCCCTGCCTCCCGCCTGTCAACCACCAAGTTACAGGGTGAGATAACCCCCAAATCATTGTTTCAGCTGAAAGCTGTGTTTGGGTCTCAGAAAGTGTTGAACATTTCTGATGGAAAGTTGTCAAACAGGGGAAATTCTCTGTAAAATACAAAAATTCTGCTACTAAAATAGATTCCAAGGGTGGGAGTTTTCTTCAGGCTGCACACGCTGGCTCGAGCATTGTGACGTGTGTATGTGTGTGTGTGTGAGACGTGTTTGTGTGAGACATGGAGGTGTGTGTGTGTGTGTGTGTGTGTGTGTGTGTGTGTGTGTGTGTGTGTGTGTGTGTGTGTGTGTGTGTGTGTGTCTGTGTCTGTGTGTGTGTGTGTGTGTTACCATGACGTGGCGCTCCTGATCCACAGTGTCTCAGAGTGCTGCAGGAAGGCCGCCTTGCTGCTGTTCTCTGTCCGACTGTGTGGCTTCAGCGACTCCCGGGGAAAGTAAAGACTCAAGGGACCATAGTCCTAAATAAAATACAAACCACAAACGGATGTCAAGAAAGATACATGGATTTTTGTTCTGAATATCAGTGAGGGAATAGGGGTGAGGTGATAATAGCAATAAAAATAATGAATGATTCCCACAATAACAATAGTTATCCACAGATACTCTGTGAATACCTAGAATTCTACTAGCTCCACTGTGCTCCATCGTCACACTTGTGAGGATTAATTAAATGTTAGTCAAGCTCATGTTTCATAATAAAACGAACATGAGTGCACAAAGTGAATTGACTCTTCAATGCTTATTGATCATGTCAACAGTGCGTTTACATACTAGAGACACATTGACAATCCCACAACAGCAAAGAATAATATAAGAATAATATCGCATTTTTCGGACCTGTTTTTGACAGCTCTCCGTGGACACCAGCTCGTTGTTGGTCTCGCAGAGAGTGATCTTTCCAGGGGACAGCGGAGGAGGGAAGAACGCCAAGGAGCACATGATCCCTGTGTTGACAGCTCACAACTGCCTCTGTTACTACTGGTAGCACCTGCAAGAGATCACAGTGGTCACACAAGTGTGCGCTGACCATACAAATAGTGCTGTCCACAATGCATGGATAACACAACCATAACAGTATCAATGACCCACCAGATGTGAGCGCTACCTTGTTGGCTAACTAGCAATGTCCTCGCTCAGGCTCAGTTGCATTTTGTTACGTTACTCATCATGTATTATCTGGAGGAACATAATGAGCAACCTGTTTTTAACAGCTTACTGAAAGTTGAAGGTTTCTAGATGAAGTCAATCCATAGAGAGTAAATCCATTGGTAAGTCACTTACTATCCCGCCGAATACAATACAACACTACCGGAACCGGAGCCTGGGAGGTACAAACACTGCGCGGCTCAAAAAGCCGTTGTGGAAACTGTTGCCCTCTTCAGGATAAATTATTAAGTAAATTCATACTTCAACCGTAGAAAGAACTATGAGTACAATCCTATAATCCGGAAATTCGACTATGTCGTTTTCCCCCAAAAAATGACAAATGCCTCATAGATGGACAATTTATAACTCACAATATTTCTGGATATACAAAGAATGAAGTCATTATTTATTAATTTATTTATTATTTACTATGATGCTTTTGTGTTTTGGGATTTTTATTTATTTATTTATCTCGCTGCAATGTACGACCGTGATGTTACTGGCAAAACAACAAGAAAAGAGCGAGACTCGCGCCCCCTGGTGGCGCGCAGGCTGCAGCTCGTGACGTCAATTCAGCACTCTGAAGGAGACAGCTCCCTCCCCCCACACCGCGCGTCTCCCCTTCCATGGGTCCCCGGTTATTGATAACACAATTTGCCCGCTGGGATTCGTTCTGATAACGTGAACGCGTGGTTTGTGAGTCGAGTGGACCAAACAAGAGACTACCTGCGCCGACAAAACAACGACTTATTTATAATTTCTGCAAGTAAGGTCCTGCAAACCGGAACACACCCCTTCACTTGACAACGCGACATCAACCAAGGCAAAAAGGTATTGGAATGTCATCCTATCAATGAATGCTGGTTAAATAAGAAATTGGGCACTGTGTGACGTTCAAGCATGATGCCTTCCCTTCATGCGGTACACACTGTCCACAATGCACCAATGAATCGCGGTTGCCAAAGGCAAATAAGCGTCGATTATTGTTGCAGAAAATGATACATATGCAGTAGAGAGATAGCCCATGTTACGAAATATTTGTGTTGATGCCAACATTCAGTAAATCTACAGGCGCTGCGGCAGTTTTACTGTGTACGGACTGTAGTGGGATTTGGGCTTCGATTCATGCACGTCGGCTATGATGCTACTGAGTGTCATCATCATCGCATCCTTGGTTATTTAAAGATTGATCTTCCTGCGTTTATGTGCAGTGCTCCTTCCCACGGGCCTGGCGTTATTTTCCATTTCATGCTTCCAGTCCACAGCCTTTGCCGTTCTCCTCACGCGGTGGTGGTGCAGTACACGAGCCCGTGTAGACTATGTGACTATGTACATGTGCTTTCTGTCTTTCTCTCCTACCTCTCTCTTTTTTGTGCTCTCTCTCGCATAGGCGCTTTGGACACACACACACACACACACACACACACACACACACACACACACACACACACACACACACACACACACACACACACACACACACACACACACACACACACACACACACACACACACACACACACACACACACACACACGTGACACGCGCACAAGCACACACGCAGATACACACAGCTACACACATAAACACACAAACGTTGAAAAGGTTATGCAATTTTTCCAATTTTTTTAGATGCACATAGCTCACGATGCATGGCATGTATGTTTTCTCGAATCGTCTGTTTGGAGTCCTAGGACAAATACCAGCGATGCTTCTTCGGTGATATTGTTCAACAAAAGAGGGTTGTAAAAAGCACCCCCTCGTAGACAATTTCATTCATAAAAACCTTGTCTCGTGTCAGTGCGATGGCCTCATGTCCTCAGATATTTTGGTTCGTATTGACACGAATCTGACGGCAGCAGTTCAACCTGCATCTTTTTGGCTATGATGTAATGCCAAAGATTAGACAACAACATGTATAAAACATGCAATCTTTTATTGTAAGCCTTAGTGTTGCCCAGGTTTGCAGTGCTACTGTGGAGCTGTCCGGTGCTGAGAGCAGACAAGAGAAGCTAAGCAGTAGTACTACGGCCTTGACAGGCTTTCATGAAAATATAAATCAGTCTCCTCAAATTCTGCTAGAGACTGACTTTGGACGTGTTCTAACACATCTCATTTCCACACATCTCCTCCTCAAGGTTGACTCTCCTTCTTCTTCCTCCGTCAACCTCCCATCCACCCTAACCTATCGGAGGTGGGGGACCCCCTGATGAGTGGGACCTGTATCCATGAGACCCGCGCCCCCTCCCCTTCCCTCTCAGGCTTCAGCACCCCCATCTCAGAGTCCCCCTACCGCCGCATCGATGCCGAGACCCCTGCCTGCACCCCAGAGACGGACCTGACCCCTACGCAGTGTGTCCTCCGCAATGTGCTCTCCATCGACACGGGTGGGCAGGTGGTGCCCGGGGGATGCCCCCACACCTGTGGCTGCAGCCCCACCCCCAGCGAGGGGCCCTCGGGGCGCTTCGACAACAGCGTGCTCAAGCTGCACGAACACGAGGCCTGTCAGTGCGGGGGCAGCGGCGGCGGCGGGGGAGGGGCGGAGGCGGGGCTTAGCTCGGAGGCCGGGGCCGTCCGCGGTCAGTCGGATAACATCCGGCTCCAGCCGGGGAGCGGAGGTTTTTTGGAGGGACTGTTTGGCTGCCTGAGGCCCGTCTGGACCATGATCGGGAAGGCTTACTCCACAGAGCACAAGCATCACCAGGAAGGTACGTGGAGCGGGGATAACACAGGAATCATACAGGTTCCACTCCTCCGCTCACAGACCATCCGCCGCAAACAGCAGATCACGCACACACGTGTTTAGAGACTACCGTAAAACAGAACTTCCCGATCAGGACGGTACATTGTTTAAACAGTTACACTGTCAAAGTTAATCGTAGACTCTAGAGATTGATCACTGAGAAGGCCCCTCAGCCTGGGGTCATTTGAGTTCTTGACCGGGCCTCTATTGTTTTTGTCGTCATTCTCATCCGTCTACCTGCCACCATGGCCGACATTGCAAATCACTGCCTCAGGGGGATAAGCTGCTCACTGACAACACTCCCTTCAGCTACTAGTGTGGCCATATGTGCGTCTGCCTGCACCACGCCAGCTGGGGACTCAAGCACATCAGAGGACTTGGTGAAGAAGCGGTCTACTGAATGCGTCTCTTTCATTCTGCCAAGCTTATCTCATTAATTACCGTCCATCTTCCCTCATGCACTTGCGTTGTCTCTCGACGGCAACAAAGACAAACGATGCACGGAGCACACTATGGGAAGTGTGTGTGTGAGTTTCTGTGTGTGTGTGTTTTGGTTTATGTGTGTGTGTGTGTGTGTGTGTGTGTGTGTGTGTGTGTGTGTGTGTGTGTGTGTGTGTGTGTGTGTGTGTGTGTGTGTGTGTGTGTGTGTGTGTTTTTTGGGGGGGGGTTGTGTGTGTGACTGTGTTTGTGTGTTTGTATGTGTGTGTGTGTCATGCAAATAGTGGCAGGCATCAGGTTTATCACAATTATCCATCCAACTAATGCGCAACGCAGCACATGTATAAAGGGAAATAACTCATTAAAGCTACTTGTGTTAATGCAAATGACGAAGCCTCTCGATGTGATGAATAGGGAGGGAGTGGAGAACATAGTGGAGGAACGGAGAAGTTTGAGATGTTCCTGCCCGGGTCCAATGTTGTGAGACGTAGATGATATAGAGTAGTCAGTAAACCTTTCAATGCAACATTACAAAAGCAAAGACTGTTGGTTATTTTATTTAATAATGATCCTCCTGTGGCGGGAATTTTGCATGAAATCCCAAAGATTGATACCCGGCTCTGAAGACATAATGAAGGTCAGCTTTTCAGTGCGTAAGGCCCAATCTCATTTCTACCCCTTCCCCATTCCCCTAACCCCTCCCCCTTGTTTTGAAGGGGTAAGGGTAAGGGGTAAGGGGAAGGGGTAAGGGGAAGGGGTAAGGGGTAGAAATGGGATTGGGCCTTAGGCCCAATCCCATTTCTACCCCTTACGCCTTCCCCTTCCCCCTTCAAAACAAGGGGGAGGGGTAAGGGGAAGGGGTAAGGGGTAGAAATGGGATTGGGCCTAAGGGTTCACACAATGAACGGTTTTCCTCACTGACCCTGAAACCAGCGACGGTTCTCTCCATGACCTCCAGAGTCCTGGGAGGTCCCGTTCGAGGAGATCTCGGAGCTGCAGTGGGTGGGCAGCGGCGCCCAGGGGGCCGTCTTCCTCGGGAAGTACCACGGAGACGATGTCGCCGTGAAGAAAGTGAGGGACATCAAAGAGACGGAGATCAAACACCTGCGAAAGCTCAAGCACCCCAACATCATCACCTTCAAGTAAGGGAGCTTAAAGAAAGCCGGGGCCTGGAATCCTATTTCCACATGGATGGTGTTTAAAGGGCAACAGAGTAGGACTTTGATACAATGGTGGGATGGCCCTTAAGCTGACCTTATTTCGGACCAAGCAGTCCTACTATGTTAGAGCAGAGCTTCTGGGGGCAGACGGCACAGAGCCTTGGCCGGAAACCAGAAACGGCTAGGGGCGCAGAGACGTCTTGTTTCCTGTTCTGTTACAGAGATATGCTCCTGAAGAAAAACAATTTGCGCAAGCTGATGATGCCGTCAGAAGGGGATTTTAAAAAGTGTATTTCTACAGTGGTCAGTCTTCACTATCAGTGTTGATTTGAGACCCTAACAGACTTCTTTACGGTTTACTACTCCTGGCCAATTTTGTGTTGACCAATTACACGCTTACAGATCCCAGCCTCGAGCAATATGATTGGTTGAAAAAAATACGAAGCGAAAGAACGTGAAACCCTGTTCGCCCAGATATGAGTGATGATATGATGATCAGATTTGCCAACAGATTACTTTCGATGTTCTTTTAAAGTCTGTTTTGTGAGACGGAGCCTGACCTCGCCTGTCAGCTAACCCCTGTGATTGGTCCCTTGCCTAGGGGGGTGTGCACTCAGGCCCCGTGCTACTGCATCCTGATGGAGTACTGCGCCCAGGGCCAGCTCTACGAGGTGCTGCGGGCCGGCCGCAAGATCACCCCGTCCCTCCTGGTGGACTGGGCCATGGGCATCGCCGGGGGCATGAACTACCTCCATCTCCATAAAATCATCCACCGAGACCTCAAGTCCCCCAAGTAGGCCCCACCCCACGCTCACACCAACACCGCAACCGAAGAGAAGTGTTAGCAGGGCGTGATCCACACACGTCCAGTTCACAACGACTCCGTCTCCACTACCGTATATATAGCCTGATTCTATGATGAGGAAGATATAAACAAAAATAACACAGCCCCCAAATGTTTACCTCCTTCCCGTTCCTGTGGTCTTCGTCCTCCTCCCTGCTTCTTTCTCCTTTCTTCTCTCTCCCCTCTTCGTCTCCCCCCCCCCCCCCCCTCCTCTCCTCCTTTCTCCTCTCCTCTCCTCTCTCCTCCTTCCGTCGTTCATTAAAACACATTCTGTATCGGTCAGTGTTGTTTGACTATTGAAGACCATGATCAGTACTGACTTCACCTCGTTTAAAACGGATTAATTCGACTCTCAATGAGATTGAGAGTCGAATGAACACGATACATTTTCTTGTTCAATCATTTCCAAAACATTTGATAAGCACGTTTGTTTAGATGGATGTGCCAACAAAATCTGGGAGGAACGTCACATCAGCCATTTATACATGTGGGTGATGCATACCAATCTTAGCAGAACCAAATGCTTGGAATGGAGCTATGGGAAATACTTTCCAGTTGACGTTGATACATAGAGGAGACTTGTACAAAGGGAGACAAGGAGCCTTGAATCATGAAGGCCTTGAAACGGCCAACTCACAGAGCAGAAGTGAATTAAAACATTAATTAGCATGGAAATCAATATGAGCATGACACAATGCTAACGCTAAGCTTACATGATGGTTTTGGTGTGAACAAGGGGAGGGTAATAAGGTTATATCATTAGTCCAATCAGCAGCTAGACAAGCTCCCACAGTGCAGTCACATCCCCTTGGTTTCTACGATGGGACATCACAGTAACGGCTCCGGTTGATCCTGTTTGTCCTTTCAGCATGCTGATTACCCACGATGACCTGGTGAAGATCTCTGACTTTGGCACCTCAAGGGAGCTGAGTGAGAAGAGCACCAAGATGTCCTTCGCTGGCACCGTAGCCTGGATGGCCCCTGAAGTCATTCGAAATGAGCCAGTGTCCGAAAAGGTCGACATCTGGTAAGTCTGAGAAAGCTCTCTCATGGCTGATACACAAACATTAATGTCTGTGTAATGTGTATAACATATTTATTTGGTATATATATATATGGATATAGATATAGAAATATATATATATATATATAGAGAGAGAGAGAGAGAGAGAGAGAGAGAGAGAGAGAGAGAGAGAGAGAGAGAGAGAGAGAGAGAGAGAGAGAGAGAGAGAGAGAGAGAGAGAGAGAGAGAGAGAGAGAGAGAGAGAGAGAGAGAGAGAGAGAGAGAGAGGGTATTGCATGTACGGTCATTGCTTGATGTTATGTCCTGGAAGTTATTCCTGAGTGTTTCCTAAAGTGCTACATCAATACAATAATGACTTATGATCTTCCAGGTCCTTCGGGGTGGTATTATGGGAGATGCTAACCGGGGAGATTCCATACAAGGATGTGGACTCCTCGGCTATCATCTGGGGCATTGGGAACAACAGCCTGCAGCTGCCCATACCGGACAGCTGCCCGGACGGCTTCAAGATCCTGCTCAGACAGTGCTGGTGTGTGAAACATCCTGTGAACTGTGATGCTGAAGACAAGGCTCGGATAAAGTGTGAGGGGAGATGTGAAACAAGCCCTCCTCACAGGGACTGATCAAGCAGAGGAGCTATTGTATAGAATAGTAAGGGCTCCGCCCTACAATAAAAAAGCCAGCAATTGAGCATAAGAACACAAATCTGTTCCCGGGTGCTCTGCAACAAGGCAACCCCTGATCTGTTGGATTATCAGTTTGTTTGATTGATTGATTGTTTGATTTGGTTACCTGGTGTACATTGTTGATAGCCAGAGTTGTAAACTCACACACGCTTCTGACTTTGCAGGAACATTAAACCAAGGAATAGGCCGTCTTTCCGGCAGATTCTCCTTCACCTGGACATCGCGTCCGCTGATATTCTCTCCACCCCGCAGGAAACCTACTTCAAGTCTCAGGTACGAAGAAATCAGATTCACAGTACTTCAACAATCAAACAAATTGTATTGTAGAACTAGTCCTACCATCTCCATTGGATTACATTCAATGTGGTCCATACAGGCCGAGTGGCGGGAAGAGGTTAAACAGCATTTTGAGAAGATCAAGTCTGAGGGCACTTGTATCCACCGCCTCGACGAGGAGCTGGTCAACCGACGCAGGGAGGAGTTAAGGTATGCATTTGTAAAATCAACCCACTCTCATGGAAATAATGTCTGGTTGCTGCAGGAAACCACACCTTACTAAATCCACCACATAATGGGGCTACACTTTATAGTGAATGTTTATTACTGCATTAGCCAATGTTAATTAAGGTACCCTTATGTTAAGTGTTACCCATGCGGGTGCCAGTACCGGTTCTATTTCTGAAGGGCTACCGTGTCCTATTTCCCCATGCTGCTCTTGTTATTGAACCTCGTGGCTAAAAGAGGGGCCGGAGAGTGCCTTTCTTTCATGAAGCATGTAAGACCTTTTCAGGCAGGAAGTGTAGCGTCCACAGCGGGGACTGGAACCCTTCTATTTGTGTGCGGTCCTCAGGCACGCGCTGGACATTCGTGAGCACTACGAGAGGAAGCTAGAGAAAGCCAACAACCTCTACGTGGAGCTCAACGCCGTCATGCTTCAGCTGGAGCTCAAAGAGAAAGAGCTGCAGAGGTATGAGTGAGTCAACTAATCACACAGTCGGTGTAGCTGGGTCTGGCAATACGTTCACTTGCAAAATATCACTGTACTGCCAGATGAATATTTTGTTGGGATAGGACTTTGTTACAAAAATAGTCCTACGATTAAGTTCCATTGCCTCGTACTGTATTAAATAGAACTGTATTCCAAAATGTTTTGATGCGTCGAACCAAATCAAAGCTGACTGCAGCATGGAATCATTTGAGAGAATATTCCATCCAAATAATTATGCAGCCAGAAAATGAATGCATAAATGACATAAATCATCATGCAATGTTCCCCAGGAGAGAGCAGTCTTTGGACAAGAAGTTCCCCGGTCTGTTCAAGCACAGCTCGAGACAAAGCAGCTCCACCAGCTCCATGGACAAGCTCATCAAGAAGAGAAACGTTCCACAGAAACTGCCCTCAGGAAAGAGGTGGGAAAGGCTCACCTCACGGGCTATTGAACACAAAGAACGGTGTCATCATTTAAACGGTTTTGACAAGGATGGCTATGAGTGTGGAATTATATGTTCCTACGTTATGTTCACCCTTTTTTCTCCTTGCGCATCCTCAGGCCGGATATCCTGAAGTCGGAGGTGATCCTTCCCAAGCTGGACTCCTCTGTGATGCAGGTGACCGTCCCCTCCTGCCCCAACCGGAGCTCCACCTCCCCCAGCCGCTCCCGCAGGGTGAAGACCCGCCACCGCAAGCCCGGCAAGGGCAGCAGCGGGGACCTCGCCGGCCTCAAGGCCACCCAGTCCGCTCCCCACGGGGCGGTCACGGTCCAGAACGGGGGCTCCGCTCCGGACCCCTCCGAGCACCTCCTGGACCCCAGCGCGGCCCTGCGGGGGGTCGGCCACGACCAGCAGCAGAGGCAGCTCTCCTCCTCCAGCCCCGACCTCGTCTGCTCCACGTTGGAGGCCGGCGGCCGGGGCCAGGGGGGTCCGGCGGCGGGCGGGCTGGAGAGAGGAGGGAGCGTCAGCGCCTCCGCCGTGCTGGGGGGGTCGGAGTCGGGGGCCGGCGGCCTGGAGGACCTCACGGAGACGCCCCCGCGCAGCGACACACCCAGCGAGGACGCGGCGTCCTTCCCGTTCTCCAGCAGCCCGGACTCGCCGTGCGGCAGGGGGGTCGTGGCGGCGGCGAGGAGGGCGTCCCTGGGCATCCCGCGCCTGCCCCACGACGGGGAGGACAAGGACGACGGGGCCGGGGCCGTCAGAATGCCCCGGGGGGCTTCCGGGGGCGTCGGCGGTCAGCACCTCACTCCCTCGGCCATTCTCTACAGGGCGGCTATATCCCGCAAACAGGTAGATAGATAGATAGATAGATAGATAGATAGATAAATACTTTAATAATCCCAGAGGGAAATTATTTTAGGTAGCGCTGCCGGCGCAGGCCTCGTCTCCCTGGAAGGCGTTGTACAGCACACAAGACATTTTTTCTCATTTACTTGTTTTCTGTCTCCGGCTACAGAGGCGTGGAGTGTCATCAGAAGAGGAGGAGGGTGAGGTTGACAGCGAGGTTGAGTTGCCACGGAGACGGTGAGTTTTTTTCCGTCTCCCATTGAGTCGCATTCCCTGAAATCTCTCAGTTAACTTTTCTCTGTGTTGTTGTTGCTATTTGCGGTCACCAGATGACACAATGCCTCAGTGTACAAGACAACCGCGCTGACGCACGTTGTCTGTCCGCTGTTTCGACGCTGTCCTCGTCAAGCGTTGTTCTTTTGATCTTCGTAGACGCCCGACCAGCATCACCAAGTGCCCGTCGGTGTCCACCTTCAGCTCGGAGAACCTGTCGGTGTCGGACGGCGAGGAGGGCCACACCACGGACCACTCCCACAGCGGCACGCCCGACGTGGTCAGCACCAACACGGACGACAAGCTGGACGACCGCAGCGACGACCTGCTGTCCCAGGAGTCGGAGATCCCCGCCGACAACACCGACCCCACGCAGGCCTCAGACGGCCTCTCGGAACGAGAGGGGGTCCCGGGCCGGGCCAGAGCTCGGGTGGACCCCGGGCAGACTTCCAATGAGGTAAGGCACTGCGGCCGACGGTTTACAATTCACTGAGTGCCATTTAGATCCACCACTTCAGCTCCCCCTGTGATGTCCTCTCTCTCTCTCTCTCCCCCATCCTTCTCTCCCTCCCTTGCTCTCTCCCTCCCTCACTCTCTTCCTCTCCCTCCTATATTCTCTTTCTTTATGTATGTCCACACCACTGTCGCTCTTTCTATTTCATCCACTCTCTCGCTCTTTCTCTCTATCCCCCCCTCCCGTTGTTCTCCCTCTCCCTCCCTCCCTCTCTCTCTCTCCACCCCTCTCTGTCTCTCTCTCTCCCTCCCTTTCCCTCTTCCTCTCTCTATCTCCCTCCCCCCCTTTCTCTCTCACTCTCTCTCTCTCTGTCTCTCTCTCTCTCTCCCTCTCTCTCTCTGTGTCTCTCTCACTCTCTGTCTCTCTCTCTCTCCCTCTCTCTCTCCCTCTCTCTCTCCCCCTCTCTCCCCCTCTCTCTCTCTTTCCTACTCTCTCTCTCCCTCTCTCTCTCTCTCTCTCTCTCTCTCTCTCTCTCTCTCTCTCTCTCTCTCTCTCTCCCTCTCTCTCTCCCTCTCTCTCTCCCCCTCTCTCCCCCTCTCTCTCTCTTTCCTACTCTCTCTCTCTCTCTCTCTCTCTCTCTCTCTCTCTCTCTCTCTCTCTCTCTCTCTCTCTCTCTCTCTCTCCCTCTCTCTCCCCATCTCTCCCTCCTCCTCCTCAGATGCGCGCCCTGTGTGACGACTCGGACTGTGACAGTGTGGAGCTGGATCAGTCAGGCAGCGGAGAGCCCAGTCGCCCACCCAGTCGCCCGCCCAGCGCCGGTCCCAGGGCGTCGCCGTGCCAACCGTCGGCGCCGGCCCCGCCAGGCCCCCCCCCAGCCCCCCCCACAGGCCCGTCGTAGATTTGCAGGACACCAGGCGACAACCTAATCTACCTTACAGCTGAACAGCCTCCACCACCACCAGTGTCCACCCGTCTGTCAGTCTGTAGCGCGTCACCGTGGTCACGAATGGGAGGGGGGGGGGGGCAGCATTTAGTACATCACTTCATTAGCGTGTGGCATGTCGTCATACAGCTGGTTAAGGTGTTTAGCGAGTTTGTCATTAGGTATAGCGATAAAAAGATGACATCATTGTATGTGTCATGAATAGATGTCAGATCGTTTGGCAGCTTGTGACATCAGGTAAATTACTTTTTTGTGTGTTTATTAAAGGTTTTTCAGAGTTTAGGCAGATAATGACCCAGATACCTTCAGCAGCTGTTCCATGTGTGCAGAAAAAAACAACTAAAAAACAGATGCACTCACAAATTATAAAGTCCATGTCTTTTCGGCACCCCAACGCCCCCTGTGGGAGAGGCTTGGTATTCCATACATCTGTGTTAAATACTAATAATGTAAATATTAATTACATACCACACATGACAAATCTAAATTTATTTTAAGTGTAAAATAGAATTTAAGACTAAATGTTATGCAGCCCTATGAACAAATGCATGACTACATGTTAATAATTTATGATGTGTCTGTTTTATATTTTGTGAGAGAGTTTACACTTTTTTAAATACTTGAATTACGTTATCATTTCGGTTAATGAATATTCTTTTGGGCACTTAACAAAATAATGTCAAACCGAAAATATTATCTAACAGGAAATAATGTAATTTTTTCCTGGGTTTGAAATACAATTTGCTTTTTGGGAGGATTTGTATGATTATGAAGATTATCTATTGTTTAAATTTACTGAAGGGAAGTCCGGTTATTCCAATGTAATGTCAATCCCATTGATGCCGTTTTTTGGTCAAGATTTTTAAATAACGGTTGGTAGCATTTGGTGTTTCAGCGAAGCAGGACTGAAATTGAATGCTTTTAAGGTGCTGCATGTGTTTTCTCAGTACAATGACTTTTGGCTTCTGACTGGACCTGAAAACTCTCGACAAAATGCTACCAACCGTCATGGTCTTGACAACCAAAGACACTCGGGCACATATTAAGACCTAGGATTGTTTAAGAGTCATAGATGACTAAATCATGTAGGCCTTAGAAGCTGAAATATCCCTTTACACTTCCCTATTACAGCAGAGAAGAATTTTGAAAAACACTGCTCCCCAGTGGTACTAGTAAAAATGTCAAAATAAAAGCAAATATCCTTGGATTAAATTAGATGTATCCTTTTTATACAACATTGCACATTGTACCGGTGAAATATTAACTATATCAAAATATGAATAAATAATGTATTGGTAAAAATGTGTTTGTTTATAATGCATTGTTCTTGATCCAGCATTGAGAGTGGAATGCATTATACTGTAAAACAAGATAAAAATCCTATTTGGTATGCCCAAAATACTCTAATTGCATTGCCCTTGCCCACTAGTGAATTGTGGTTATGCAAGGCAGATATTTTCAATGTAATAAAAAGAGGCAGATGCACAATGATAGCATGTCACATTTTTATTTCTGTTTAAGCTCTTCAAACAATTCAATTGCACCCAAATCTACATCAGTTTGAGAAATCGCACAAAGAAAGTTTCTTCATACTGCAAAGAATAAAAAAACTTTAAAATCCGACCCAGGCATAAAGGATAGCAAGAAACTAGTGTTACTTTTAAGAATCTTCTCGCGTTTCTTAATTTAAATACCTCAGCGTGATTCTTATAACAAGACCTACGCGTCTCATGTCTTTCCCCGCCCCCCCTTGCAGCAGTCCCCAGCCCTGCAGTTAAAAAAAATATTTTCTCTATTTAAAACAAACATTTTTCAATGTTTTTATAATCCTCATTATCTTGTTAATTTCAGAGAAAAGAAAAATATTTTTGCACACCTCAGGTCTGGCCCCCTTGCAGGAGACATACGGGGAACCTGACCCATCATAATCCGATACACAACAATGTTTTGTTAAAAGACCTGATTGAGAAACAAAATGGATGGAAATACAGGAATGACAAAGTTCTCAGCTTAGTTATGCAGCTTAGTATGCTCCATTACACTGCCGCCTTCAAATAAATAAATAAAGTAGGATTATAGCAACAACCTTCACACAAATGGTTTCCATACATCTTCAAGTGTACTTAAAAATGATATCCACATAACATTACCAACCATGACCCATTCAGGAATTATAGCTTTAGATAACAGTGGCAGCTAGCAAGGGATTATAATAAAGAGTGGTGTATTAAATAAAAAATAAATAGGTTTTTTTTAATCAGGGGAGAGAACAGTCAAATCTAGTCGTCTTTTTTTTCTTTTTCTTTTTTTACATTTTCTAAGAAAAATCTGACATAAAAAACACACGTTTATGTCTTTTCAGATTTTTCCAAAAACGTTTCCGCTATATCAACAAGGTCTTACGGAAAAATACAGTAGAATAAGAGGGGAAAACAAAAAGAGAAGTTTTTTAAAAACTAGGCAAAAGAGGGAATTTAAAAACAATAAATAAATAAAATATCATTACATCAATGATATAATTACAGCCGAGTAGGTGTGGAACCAAAATAAAGGAGAGTTCAGAGTACTTAGTTTTTGCATTAAATCCAGTAAGGGAGATCTTTGTAAAAAAGTAGAGGGGGGGTAACATAAGGTGCAAATGAAGAACCTCCTCGTCAGTTGGCTGCCAGTCCCGTCGCTTCAGAAGACAGCCTAGGACCAAAAGCAAAAAAGAAAAAAAAAATTCACCAACTTGTGCCATATACATCTACTACAAACTACCAATGCTAGCAGTTAGTTTCACAGCTTAAATGCATTTTTTTCTTCTTCTTCTTATGAGCATTCAATAATTCTATCAATTACATTGTAACATTTGGAATTGACGGCTACAAAGCCAAAGAAGTGTACTCCTGGTTGGCACCGGGTGAGGTGTTCCCTACGGTTGCTTACCGGGCATTGATCAGGTACTCCGCCAGACTAATGCTGGCGGGGGACCCGGTTATAGTGACCTGGCGGTCAGTGGACCCTTCCACTGGGTTGGCAATCTTGATCTGAGCGCCGGACATCTGACGGATCTCATTGATCTTCGATCCCTGGCGGCCAATAATGCAGCCAATCAGCTATGATCGGGAAGAGGAAGAACAGCAGAGTGATTACTTTATTGTCCCCTGGGGGAAATTCTTTTTCACTTCAAGGTACATTTGTGTTGCCCTTGGCAGAGCAAACGGTTGATTCTCCACCTTGAACTTTCAAAGTGCAAACATTTTTAATGTTGTCCTGGTTCCCGCTGACCTTTCAAAGTGCATCCAATCAGATGACAGCTTTGTTTTACGTTGTTAAACCAACAAAATCCTAAGGCCTACGGCTTACTTCATTTTTATCCCCAAATACACGGTTTAAGAGTTACAAGCACTGAACTCGTGCGTTTGCCAGCGATATTCCCACAATCCAAGCTAGGGTCCAGTGCTTTGCTGGAGGCGACATGAGCCATATATTGTCACCGCAGCAACAGAGAATAGAAAGCACCAGTGAGTCGATCCTTCAAACCTACATCATTTGGAATGGTCAGCTCGTGAGAGCCCGTTTGTGCAGAAGCATCCATCCCAGCTGCAGAGAACAAACACACATGAAGGGTGAGCATACGTTAATTTGCCTAGACCGTTAAGAATGAACAAGCTGTGACAGAATTCAGTCTGGCCACCTACCCTGGAAGCCCTGGTTATTAGGGGCGATGGGAAAGGGGCTCTGTTGCATGGCTAGCTGGTGTAGTTTGGTGAGCTGAAGAAATATTAAATGTTTACTATACATCTCAAAATGCTTAACACATGCATTGCAAACTTGCACACAGTACAAGAAAAAAATAATTTACATCGAAACTGAATACCCAACATTTTTAGAATACTGTCGAATATCAAACCACTTTCCAGAGTCAATTGCCAATGCCTAAACAAGCAAGATGTAATATACCAAACAAGACGGATGTGCAATTTGTAAATTAAGTTTCAATTTAGTGCTGAATGTTCCAGTTCAACATAACATACAAATAAGCAAGCACGTGCACTTGTGTATTACACATGCAATATTAATAGGAATGAATACGGAACCTTTTAAAAAGGAAAAACGAGACGGGAATCAGATTAATAAAGGAAAACTGAAAGATTCTCTATCTGATGGAATGTGATTGATCGGTGGGTAAAACAGGAGGTCACAGGGATGGAGCTCAAAGCGGTGTCATTTCTACCCCAACCACGCCCGAACAAGGTAATTAATGGGATCACTTACAGAGGGACCTTCACTTACATCAGGCTGTGGAATGGCATGCTGTCCTTGGACAGCGTAAGCCTGCAAGACAAGAAGCAGTACAATGAGGCTCTGAGCCTCTATCCGACACTTCAAGGGCAGACAGAAAAACAAGCCAAACACATGCTACAACTTTTAAAAATTGGCAAAGGCTCTGCATTTGAACAAAATAAACAGCTTTAAAGAGTGCCAACTTCCGCCTTGTAAAAAACCCCATATCATAATACATGTTTATTCTTGATGCGTATGGCAACAGTGTAGCCTAATGTGGTGAAAAATCGAACATCCAGACATATGAAGTGCTTACCTGACCACCTGAGAAGATGACTGGAGAGCCTGAGGGTTTGGGCCGGTAAGGGATGGTCACTCCCTTCGGTGGAGACTAGGGAACACAACAACCACAATCAGCTGCTGTCCAACCCAGAGATAGAGAGACTACCCCGGTACCCTGGCCGCAGAGCGAGGAGTTAAATGAAAGGCCTACCTCAAGCATGACAACGCAGATCTGCTTGACACACTCGATGATGGACTGTGGGATCCCTGCAATGGTGATGGCACGCTCCGTTGAGTTGGGCAGCATGTCTCCTGCTACCTGTACCTGAGCTCCTGTTGACTAGGGAGAAGCATAACAATTCATGAACACCACACTCAACGCAAACACTGACATCTGTGCGCACATGGACACGTGCTGCTAATCATAACGTTGGACCAATAACGGGTGCATACCAAATATGCACCTTTAATTCGGCGTAATACATACTTTTCTTTTTGAAAAACGTGTGATTGTCTCTGACGAACGTTTCATAACTTGTGGCGTAATTTCCCCACCACTTGCGGTCGCCGGGTCCCATAAGTGTTACACCACCAACCTCTCTGATCTCCTTGATCTTGCAGCCCCCCTTGCCGATCAGCGAGCCGCACTGACTGGCGGGGACGACGATGCGCAGGGTGACCGGAGGCTTGCTGGTGGCTGTGCTGTTGGTCATCGAGCTGCTGATGTCCTGGACACATACAAGTACATCAATACATAGAGCCATTGACCACTATAACAACATAAGACAGTGCATTCGCAGTAATGTGAACAGAACCGGCCACACCTCCTCCAGCTTCTCGATAATCATGGAGAACGCTTTAAAGATGGCAGTGGTGGGTCCAGCCAGAGTGATGATCCTCTCTGGACAGTTTCCTTCTGAGATGTTGATTCTGGCACCACTCTACAGACAAACATTTTTTTAACAATTACTTATTGTGATACACATCTTCAACCTATTTTATCATGCATGAAGTTCAAAAGATCCAAATGTGAGTTTTTGTTTGCATCCTTCATGCAGTGAGTTAGTCTACAGTGAGTACTTACCTCCTCCCTCATCTTCTTTACAGACTCTCCTTTCTGTAGAATAATATAAAAGTCAGTGAGCATTTTTTTTTTTTTTAAAGAAAGGACATTCAAGTAGTGAGTCAAGATGTTTCTCAACGTTAACATAGATAACCTACCTTGCCAATGATGCTTCCAACCTCCTACAAAAAACAAACCATTGCATTAGTCTAGAAATACAGCCACAATGGATGAGTACAACGAGTCATTCAAATATATTGAAGAGCAACAAGGCAGTGATGCTCATCCAAACAAGCTCATGCTTACAGGTACAAAACTCACCTTTCCATGCATCAGAAGCCTGATAGTTAAGGTCACATTCAGCCCTCCTTCAACAACACCAGAATCCATAACTGCGGTAGATATCTACGTTTAGACTTGCAAGGAAAATTATCTTTGGTCGTAGAATCTGTAAATTAAAATAAACAGAAAACAGACAGATTGAGATCTATTTTATAAAACGTGTATTGCACATTTAGAATGAACCAATTGAGCATGCTTAAATAAAATCCAAGCCTGTATGGTTCTGCATCTTCCATGCTACGGTTAGCTTAGCAGAGAGCCCATCACACCGTGGAAAGCATCAAGAACGCTGACAGCTTCTGGTCGCTATCGATGGAAACCCTAGTATAAAACTTATCTAGTGAACGGCGAGATTGGATCACACATCTTCTAAGCACTGGGATAAGTTAATCATGCAAGTCTGTGTCGAGGTGGGTTCGCTGGGAGTAATCCTGCCGATCGTGGGAGTCCGAAGCTACACAAGTAGCCTAGCTCACCTACATTGATACGATCCAACACTAGCTCCTTCCCAGAGAGCCATGCATGCACCGCACCCTTCACGTTTTACTTGGTCGAATTCTGCACTAATGTCGCTAAGAGGGGATGAATACCGATTCCCATGATGGTTTATCCACACATGGAGTGCTTGCGTGAGCCTTGCATGGTTCAGGAAATAGCCGCATCCATTCAATCTGCGGCCTTAACAATCAAGCAAAGCGAACCATTATTAACCCACTCTTTCACTGCAAATAAAAAGGCCCATTCATGAATTCTTACCCGATCGGGCAGTCGAAGTGCGGTTTGGGGGAGGGTAGGGTGGCAAGGGTGGAAGGGGAGAGGTTCGGGAGGGAGTTTTAAAAGGATTCGGGGAAAAGGGAAGAGAAACTGCGGCTCGGTCAGACTCCACTCTTCTGCTCTGCACAAAAGACAAAATTGATTCAACTTTCACCTTTCAACCTCAACCTATCCCTTGCTTCCTCATGATTGGCCCCGCCCACTAGCGTGTCCTCAAATCGCGTTGTTTTCACGCTCCCGCATCCATAACGTCATCGTTTAAAAATACTACTGTGTTTTGCTTTAGTTATTTCCCGAAGGCTTTTTCATTTATCGTTTTCGATGACATCTAACCAACGAATAAAGGTATCACTTTTGCAGTTTTGAGTGAGTGTAGTTTAAATCTAATAACATTGCAATACAATATATATTTTACTGGGGATAGTTATTTTTTCAAGAAGGATTTGGTTTATAGTTTTGATCATTTTGTTAATTTCAACGTGGTTTGTTATGGATAATATTAAAGTGTATGGAAAAGAAGAATAAATTCGAATCTAATTCAAATAAATATACGCTCTCATTAATTCAGTGATTATTGATTTTTTTAAAACGTTTTATTCTAGTACACATTTAAAAGGCATTGGACCTACTGGTCACAGATGCAGTTTTATATGACTCCAATAGATGGCACAAAAACACCTTCTTTGTTTCTTTTAGAGAGTTGCTAAAAGCAGTTTTTCTTCGTTATAATCATCACGATATCAAATTAGCTTTCAACCTTGTTAAAGGACATAATTCAGAGACAGAAGTTCTTAGAATTCTAAAAATAAAATTGTACGATTCTGTGCAGGTCTCTCGGGTATTGTTTTCAAGGACAGATAGTCAACATGGTGTTTTAATTGAGCCAGGGAGGTATCAATGTCAGCTCTCGTGATCATGATTGTGGCTATGATTCCAAGGTTTATGCATAATTAAATACAGTTCCACTCTACCCAGCTGTTTCCCAGATTGACAACCATCTCTTCAATGCTGGCCAATGAGATAAAATGTTTAATAAGATAGAAATTCAAATTATGTGCTCATGCAGAGCAACACACACACACACACACACACACACACACACACACACACACACACACACACACACACACACACACACACACACACACACACACACACACACACACACACACACACACACACACACACACACATGCAAATGTACAAAAGCACATAAAATGGAGCTCATATTTTCTCTTTGGGTCTTTATAGTTTTTGCGAGAAAGAGGGAGAGTTTCATCCTGTACGATGCACACAAATGATGAGCCTCTGTCGGGTTGCCTGAAATGGTGCTCATTAAACTAATTTCCCCAACTTACTTATTGCTGCCCTCTCTCCCTAAGTAGAAGCCTCAGCAAAAATAAATGACAAGGCCCACGTTGTCAGCCTCCAGAATTGTCTTCAACACAAAGCAGGTATCACGAAAACAGAGACCGACTCGAGGCCCCTGTACGACAGGGGTTTGTTCATTTAAAATATAATACGTGTCAACATAATACAGTTCCTCAAGTTGGCAAACTAAAATTCATGTTTTTGTATATTTTGTGTACAGCGCAGCCCATGGCTGTGAAGAGAAGATAATTTATTAAGGACCGTTTTTTGTTTGTTGAATTGTCTTCATAAATTATGGGTTTCTTTGTGTCCTGTAAATCTGAGTCTTCCGTTACATGTTTTCCTCTCATTATTAATCTGAGGATTCAGAAGGCAAATTGCATGCATAGATATTGAACAACGAAACAATGACACAAGAAATAATGAAAGGCCATGGACAATTATAAGACAACACTGGCACCATGCATCCTGATGCTATAGGTGGGGATTAGGGAGTACAACAAATGTGTATGTTTTTAGCCATGTATTCATGATGCGGTTGATGAAGCACATTTCTCAGACCGATCTTCATTAATCTGCTACGAAGCCTCCACAACACAATCAGTCCACGGGCGGAAACACCTTCCCCAATTAAGATTCTCCGGAAGTAAGTGGGCCCTGTTCAGAAAAGGATTGCACAGAAGCTCTAGATACACAACGAGCATATGCATATTAACGCACGCAATACAATATCTACATTGGAGCTGGTTCCATTACAAACGGTATGTTTAATGATTTGGCTATTTAAATATTCGCTCCGTCCTTGAGCTTCTCTTTCCTCACATAATGAAAGCTCTGTTTTCTGTTGACATGAAATGCAGTCAGTCTGTCTTGAAGCCGGCTACCCAAGACCACCTGCGGAGCCACCAGCGTGGTGCCAGAATCATCAGCCTGTTGCAGTTCAGAAGAAAACCCCTCGCTTAACAACCTTGACCCAAGCCGGAGAGAAGCTCAGGAGACTTAATAGATACGACACAGTACATCCCCAATGCAAAGGAGAGAAGATCTGCTCTGATCTGTGCAATGTGGACAGAAGGGATGATGCAGTCCACCCAATAGTGCCAAAGACGATGGGAATCTAACAAGAGAATAACCGCTTTGTGTCATTACAAAGTAGGGTTAATTATTGCACAACGGTGCTATAACAAATGATGTTGAGAGGGTCTCTCTCTTTGATCTGGAGGACAATCAGGGAATGGTAGATTAGTGTGAACTCTTCATGCTCTCCACCGCACACTGCCTCCTTCCTCTTTCATTTGCTTCTCCTCCTGTTGACCATTTGCTTACATAATGATCAGCATCGCATTCATCTCTTTGCTCTCTGGCACTCAGAGTACTCAGATTACATGATACTCCCATCTCTCCTCTCCTCTCCTCTCCTCTCACCGGCTGTTCTCCTCTGCTCTCCTCTCCTATCTTCTCTCCTCGGTCCTCTACCCTCATTGTCTGCGCCTCCTCTTCTCTCCTCTTTTCAACTATCTTTTCCTCTCCTCTTTCCTATTGTCTCCTCGCAATGGCTCTCTTCTCCTTCCTTCGCCACCTCATTACCTCACCTTGCTACCCTGAAACACTCCTCTCCTCTACTATCATCGGCTGTCTCCTTCTGCTCTCGTCTCCTCTGCTTTAACCCTAGAAGAATGGGCCTTCCTTGCCCATTCCCATTTATTCCTCCTGCATTGCTTTTATACGTCAAAAACAACCAACATGCTAGCATGATACTTCCCTCTCCCCTCTACTCTCTTCCTTTAGTGCTTTTGGCTGGCCAAATCATGCATTGACAGCCCTGGCCCTGCCCATTGATTGCAGATGCATCCTCTTGTTCCATCTAACTGCCTCCACCGATTGTAGTATTTGCCAACCTGCTTATCTCTCAAGGTGGTAAAAGAGATGTCATGGTGGCAATGCGCTAGAGTAAGGATACCTACTTTGTCTGATAATGCAGTTTGTACTTACTGTAGTGAAAAAAATCGAATTGTTGGCAGAGAAAAAAACCTGCAACCGATTATCATGTGAGAAGACATTATCGTCTTCTCCAGCAGCGACAAGAGACATCGAGCCTTCTTTATTCAAACATCAAACAGATTTACTCATTTTCAGAACCGTCGTTTTCATGACATTTCATGATAACAGGTAAAAAACATAAAAATGTGTGTGCATTTGTGCACTTAAGACCACCACAGATAAAATGGACTCGACCGTTTGCCTCCCTTATCCAACATAAGCCCTCAGAATGGCCCCTGGCTCCTTAGTGCAGAGATGCCCTCGGACGGCAGCATGCGCCCTGCAGGAGTGCGAACACAGGGTTAAAGATAGCAGCTCCACCGGCACGCCGCCGCGTCACATCCCTTCTGCAGCAACAGATAGAAGACGGCCCAGTGGGGTCACAGCGAGAGGTGGCAAGTGGCTATAAACCGTCCAGTCAGAGGCCACGGGGGAACAGAGCGTAGAGGGCTGCGACGGCCGGGCCACTCCTCTTTTTAAAGACGAACTTGCCTTCCACAAATAGGTTGCTCCCACAGAGACAAATAATTGGCGTGACATGTGGAGGAAAACGCACACGGAGCGGTCTGCGTTTAGATGCCAATACTCCACAGGATGGAGTCAGGTTATGCAAGCAGACGTGAAGGATCCTCTGGATACCTCTGTGCGTTGATGCTTGTAGAGAAAAGGGCATTGGATGGCAACTATAGTCACCCCCGGGAATGATGCATTCTGAACAGTGCAAAACACAGTCATGGAGCATGGTCTTGGTCAAACACTGTGAAGTGCTTGGGGCTGTGTGTAAATGTGACGCAGTGTATGTAGAAATAGCTGCATTCTTAATGTCATGAAATGAACTGCAATAGCTGTTTAAGCGATGTGACAAGAATTTCTCCCTTTGTGTTCCTTTCCACATGGTAGTTGTAGCATTTGTGGATTTTTCGATGATCATCAAATTTGACCGTGAAACTCATTAGTTTGCTTAGAATGTCTATGATATGTCGACGTCAACTGGTGAAGGAATAGCCGTGTACATTTTATCACAATTTTGCCACACTGGAGAAATTTGGCGACTACAGCAGGAAGTGTCTTCTGGGTTTTTAGTGCCTATGTGCGCAACTGGCGTATCCTTGATTTCCCTTTATTGCCACATAGTTAAGCTGCACATTATAACAAGGTGCAGCTTATATCCCTTCGTTGTTGTGTATAGATAAAATGATGCCTGTTAATATGGATTTCAAACAGACAGTACTTTACAGTCCAACATGAAATGTGAAACGTATTCAATTGTAACAGCACTCTGAGTGACGGGCCTTGTGGAACCATCCAGTTATTGTGAGTTCACAATCTGTTTTCTTTCTGCAGATCACTGCGAGATGCAAACTTCAATATCTTGAAGGTCTCACAGGGCTAAGGCCCTGGTCACGCGGGGCTAGAGTCACTCAGAGAAGGTGTCAGGTGTCACCCAATGCAATCATCTCATCAGAAAAATTAGAGACAGCTGGCTTAAACAGTTAAAAAATATTTTCCTTATATAATACTTTAATGCTTTATTTTCTTATTTGAATAAAGCATTTCAAGTAGTTTAATTTCATTATGTCGTTAGATTCTCTGAATTCTGAAATGCGGCCAATCATCTTCTGGTCTCCTTACTACTGTGTAGATACTGTAATTATAAGTGTTGATTCATGCGTGTTGGACAACCTTTCATGTTTAGGTTTTACAACTCCATTTGGCAAGTATGATTATCTTGATTGCGTTTTGCTTACTTGAGTGTGTAATACCCAGGTATACAGTGTGCAGCTTCTAACTCACCTTCATCTCAAGAAAATATTGATTGTAACCATGCAGAGCCAAGGAGTCATGGATTAAGGTAAAGGTAAAGTGAATTTCCTCCTGCTGCCAAGGACAGATTATGTGGAGCGGCTGTCTTGTAGTAGAAACATCTCAATCAAACGGACAATAGAGCAGATCATGTAACAGACAAGCTGCTAAAAAGGGACGGCGAGGGAGATGTTATCCTTGCGACCGGCTGTTGGTGTACAGCATGCCACACACAGGAAGCTGAGCGACAGAGACTCGTCCAAACAATGGTGTTCCTCCGAAATCCATGAAAGACATCCAGTCCTTTTGGAAGTATACAGGCAAGACAATGTGAGTCCAAATGCCATCAGTGGATGAATGCAGTGGAAATGAATATCTTGGAGCTTCTATTGAAGCCTCATCCTGGACTTTGAAAGGACTGATATTAACGTATTGGCCCTCAAATGATGAGTGTTATTTGTGTGTATGTGTGTACGTAGGTGTGTGTGTGTGTTTGTGTATGTGTGTGTCGTGTGTGAGAAAGACAAAAATAGAGAGTGTGTGTGTTTGTGTGTGTGTGTGTGTGTGTGTGGGAGGGGGGATGTATGTGTGTGCGTGTGTGTGTGCATGTGAAAATGTTCCCTAATAAACTATAACCTAACATTAGGTGAGAGCTGTAACACGCCTGTTTTATTACTTGGCTCTCGATGACTCATCAAAAGCAGCACTCTTCTGAAACTGAGGAAAGTGCCAGAAAAAACGACTCTCCATCCTTCCTTTCACACCTAGTAGCCAGGTCCTTCAGATAACGGGATTCTGACGTCATGTTTGACCACTGACTTCAGACCTCATGCTAAATGTTTTCGACGCTGGGTCCTCTACCCCACCCCCATCCCTTTGCATCCCACGTCTCGATGGACCAAACGCTGCAGCGTCACCGTCAGTCTCAAAAAAACTGCGTTTTTTTCCCGGCTGTGAGTCTGTGACGGCTCCCGCTGTAACACGGCGGGCTGCAACAAGCCAGCAGCGTTACGCTTGAGCGGCAGCGGGGAATACACGAGGATCGGCCAAAACAAGTGATTCAAGTGAAAATACATCTGCGAAGGAAAGCGAGGTGGATCGTTTGAGTCTTGTTTTTATTAGGTTTTTAGCTTTCAGGACCGCGTTGTTTACCCATCATCTTAACACGTCCACAGCCCGGTCTCAAGATATGTGACGACCGTGTACCATCATGTGAAGAGCTGGATAACTGTCACTGGCCGACCTGCCGCAACACACATCTACCATCGTTCAGAGGGAGATGAGAGAAGGTAAGGGTTGATTAGGGTTCAATATGGGGTTGGGGGCTGGGGGGGATCAAACATGATCTAGATTCATAAACCAATTATCTTCTATGAGCTTGTCTCGCTTTATTGTATCATGCCAATGACAAACAAGAAATAACAAACCATGGAAGTGGTGTATTTCATCCTCATGTCATGTCAACAGCCGGTCCGTGATGGGGCAGCCTCCGGGTTCATTGCACGGTGTACTTACTTCACCTAATGGTCAGAGACATATCTCTGAGATGACAGGGTTTTCTGGGGAAGGCATGCAAGTTTTGCAACATTGATTATTGATTATTTAGGTATGCCACCTTGAGTTGTGATTCCCGACAAATAAATATATAAGTCTTTCTCCATTCATTCACAAATAAAGGCATATCCGTCAAGGAAAGGATGAATCAAAGTTAGGAAAACGAAATCAGTGCTTCTGTTCTATGGATAGAGCTAGTAATCCTTATGAACATTGAACCCGTTTTGTGTGTGTTTTTAATGTCCTGCTGTGCAGACTGCAAATATATCACGAATGACTTCTAATTGTTTTTTAATAAAATATACATATTCTTTATACCTTGAAAATTACAAGGCCTAATAGTTACAATTATGATCAAAGTAGGCATTTTCTCTCTCTGTATCTTTTCCAAGTCTGCGTCATGCAGGTTAATGACATAGCCTTTCAAGTTTTGTATATTTGTTTGTTTGTTTTTTGTAGCACCAGTAATACCAACCCCTCCCCCCACGCACAAACACACACACACACACACACAGAAAAATGAAGAAGACGACAAAAATCGATGTAAGATGGAATTGAAGGTTGGCCGTCCGGCGCTCAGTGGTTGGCCGAGGACGAGGCCTGCCAGCCCGGCTGTGGATCGATCAGCTAGTCTTCATCACCCTGGCTGATGTTGTCGAACAAGACGCCCCGCAATTAAGTGCCCATTATGTTAGTGAAGGACTGATTAATAATTCATCCCCGGCCTGACTAAACCACAAATCTGTGAGAGCCACACTGAGGGTGCCGTTCACTGTTGTGAGCCCAACTTCCCTCCTGGAGACTAACAATGATGTATGTTGATGTTTCCTTATGGACTCTACTGTGAGTATTTATTGAATGCCGTTTACAATAAGAAACCCATGTGGGAATGAGCAGTGAAGTTTGTTTGAACGACAGTGGAGCAGTGGAGCTCACTGTTGGGAGTCTAGAGATTACAAAGTGAATCGCCGGAATAAGAGAGTATAGGTGCTAATGAAGCCGTCCCCCGTCTGTGTGAACTCTCAGATCTCTCCCTCGTCCCCGGGGCCCCGCATCTCATGTCTGCAACGAGGGCCACAGGAAGCATGATGAGGCAGCTTTTTAACTTTTAAAAGGGTGGACTGAAAAAACAAAACAAAGAGTTGGCCCGCCTCCAGAAGGCTGGACACTTGGGAGAAAGTGAGAACTTGAGTCATGGCGCTGTGGGGAGAACACACCACTACAGTTACAGCCAGATCTTCACACTCGTAGATCAACGTGACACACGACACCCCGCGCGGGGGGGGGGGTTCAAACGTGATGTCGGTCACATCACGTCGGTGATTTCCAGTGCCTTGCAGGGCCGCTCCTGAAACAGCGCAGATTACAAAGTAAGAGCAGATTCATTCATGTGACTGTCCACCTGTTCTTGTTTGGTCTTGAGTCACTGAGATTGCCATGCAGTCTCTGTGTCATAAGTCATCTCAAATGAGACATACATAGAGTCATCTCAAATGAGACATACATAGAGTCATCTCAAATGAGACAGACATAGAAATCCCGGATTTGAGATGGAGATGGCAGCTTTCACAGGCCATATGTTTTGAAGGTTTCATGGGGTAAAGATACGTTGATAGCTCTTAGCAGGTGGTCGTGTAGACTTTGTTCCGGCTCTGTTAAGTCTGAGCATTCCAGCACTAAAGGTTCTTTGAATGGGACTAAAAGCTGTGACACATTTGCTTCAATACAAGGGAGAGAACACAGATGTCCCACAGTATCGGCCTAATTGGCACTGTGGTGGACATGGACAATGGCATCTGAAATAAACTCTTCACAATTCTTTAATTCACTTTTTCTCTTTGTTTTCTTTTCTTGGATTCTCTCTATTCCCCTTCTCGGCTCCTTGGTTCATTTCCTCTTCTCTTCTCTTTTCCTTTCCTTTCCTTTCTTTAAGTAACAATTTGTATTCCTCTCCTCCCCTCTCCTCTCCTCTCCACTTCTCTCTCCTCTCTCCTCTCCTCCCCTCTCCTCTCCTCTCCTCTCCACTCCCCTCTCCTCTCCTCTCCTCTTTCCTCTCCTCCCTCCTCTCCTCTCCTCTCCTCTCCTCCCTCCTCTCCTCTCCACTCCCCTCTCCTCTCCTCTCCTCTTTCCTCTCCTCCCCTCTCCTTTCCGCTCCCTTCCTCTCCTCCCCTTTCCACTCGTCTCCTCTCCACTTCTCTCTCCCCTCCCTTCCTCTCCTCCCCTCTCCTCTCCTCTCCCCTCCCTTCCTCTCCTCCCCTCTCCTCTCCCCTCCCTTCCTCTCCTCCCCTCTCCTCTCCTCTCCCCTCCATTCCTCTCCTCCCCTCTCCTTTCCACTCCTCTCCTCTCCTCTCCTCTCCTCCCCTCTCCTCTCCTCTCCTCTCCCCTCCCTTCCTCTCCTCCCCTCTCCTTTCCACTCCTCTCCTCTCCACTCCTCTACTCCCCTCTCCTCTCCTCTCCTCTCCCCTCCCTTCCTCTCCTCCCCTCTCCTTTCCACTCCTCTCCTTTCCTCTCCTCTCCTCCCCTCTCCTTTCCACTCCTCTCCACTCCTCTCCTCTCCTCTCCTCTCCTCTCCTCTCCTCTCCTCCCTCCCCTCCCTTCCTCTCCTCTATTCTCCTCTCCTCTTTGGTTACTTCTTTCACTTTGTATTCATGCGCTGGCTTTGGTTTTCTGGGGCCTGGTTGTTGCCTGGTTGTTGCCTGGCTCTTCCGGCTGCATGGAGGAAGCAGGATGAGTGGACTTAAGGAGGGGGCCAGGCGTTTGGTACACCCAGCCGCTTTGCATGTGGAACGGAGATGGTGAAGGCTTTTTAATTCTGAACACAAGGATTCTAATGCAGGCCAAGGCACACAAGGCTCTCTCATCAAAGTCCACGTTCACTCAACTCCATTTCACGGCTCACTTTGCTCGTGGGTTTTGTTGTTGCTTATTTGATAGGGGATGTTTTCCCCTATTATATGGCCTGGTCTCGTTTATAGCTCCTGCTTATCATTGTTTTGGTGTAAGACACAAACACATTATGGGTGCCCAATTAAAACACTGGCAAATGTCTGGTCAAAAACAATAAGGCAAATCTGATTTGCAAGATTTTTGTTTGACTGTATGAGTTGTTGTTGTGAATGTTCTATCACTAGAACAGTGTTGTTCTGTGTGTGAAGGCAGACGAACCGTTGTCTAAAATAGCCCGCGTGTGTGTACAGCTCCTCCAGAGTTTAACTGTGCTACGGCTCCATCTGCTCAGCAATTGTGCCATCATCCTCCTCTGAAATATGTGGATGAAGAGGTCTCCGATTGAAAGCTAAAATGGTGGGATTTCAGAGCTGAATGGCTGAACATATTCTACGTGTCTTCGATTAGGGTACGGGATCTGGGGGATTTGATGACCTTGTTGGAAGGGTGTTCAGTCCAGTTCATGTCAGAGTTGATAAGGTATATGGAGCTTGACCCGCTGTCCTGTCATGGAGCTGATTCAAAGGGCTCCTCTGTCAATAGGTGGTGATACTGTAGAGGGAACCCTTCCTCTCCTCTCCTGTACTCTGTTCACCTCGATCTTCGTCTTTGCTTGTTATTTCTCCTCTTTTCTCCTCTTCTCTCTTTTGGCTCACCTTCTGTCTTCCCTCCTCGGCTCTCCTTCCTAAGCTCACCTCACCTCAACCCCTGCTCTTCACTCATCCTTTCATTTCCTTCTCTATCCTCTCTTCTTCTCTCATCTTATCCACACATCTCCTGTCATCTCCTCTCCTCTCCTACCATCCTCAGCCTGTCCTCTCATCTCCTTCCTCCCTGTCTCCTGTGCTCTCATTTGTAATGATTTGCTATGATTTGGCCTTCCCCTCTGCTTGCAGTGCAGGGAACACTGCAAGGAGAAACCCAAGTGATTAGCAGTCTGCACACAACCGCAGGAATTACATCACCAGCAAGAACTCTTTCTCCCCCCTCTCTGAATGTCATGATGCTCTGTATGCAGAGAATGATAATCGAGTTATCTTCAACAGCACCATGCATTTAAAACGCGGCGTCTCGTTATCTTCCTCCCCTGCCACTGTCATTTTACTTTAAGTGACTGCCCGGCTCTGAGTCGGCGATGCATCTTCCCTCCGCCACACATTTACATGTTAAACTGAACACAACTCACCAGGGACAA
>NC_079412.1:18281233-18288733 GCF_026213295.1 Gadus chalcogrammus
AGCCATTATGAATGCAGAGCCTTTGGTAATCCGCCTGTCCCTGTTGTGTGGTCCATGGCTGGGCTTTCGCTTAGTTTGTTATCCTGACATTTGCTGGCAAAATATTATCTGAGTGGACCGTTGAAGTGGGACCTGATATTTAACATTTTAATTAAATATAATTCATTTTGTATTCCTAAGCCCCGAGTGTTTATCCTCGCTCTCTCTCCTCAAGGCCATTATGCTAGCTTGTAGCCTGATGTATCCAACAGACAGATCTACATCTTCAGCCTCTGTACTGGAAACCTACAGACGGAGACAGTTTCCCTGGGATTGGTATCCGGCAGATGAGCAGAATTGGCAGTTGCTTCGAAAATATTTTTCAAATGTGGTATCTGTTAAATATTTGGCAGCACTAATTCCTTCCAAGCTCACACTTGTTGCATCACTCGTATAGAGTAGCTGCTCTTGCTGTTTACACAAACAAACGGATGGTGGATGGCCGAGACACACACTGTTGCATGGCAGCCTGCAATACTTACTTTGTGTGGGCTCCGTAGCACGGCTACTAGCCTGTGTTATTGTCATCATGGCTCTAATGTGTATTTACCTTCGTATTGATCACCAAATCAGTGGCTGTCCAGTCCATGTTTATTATTCCTCTGTGACTGTATAGCTAAGTCAACAGCAAAGTAGCCAACTGTGACAGGCCTGAGTTTAAAGGCAGCATTCTGGAGAATAGAGAATGCATCAATTGGTAGATTACAGGATTTCTCTCATGACATCTATATCGATAGAACAGATCTTCGTCTTGGTCTTCATGAGGACTGTTGTAAGCAAGTGTGTGTCTTGCGCTGAGCACATTCACTGTTGGTTAGTGTGTGTGTTTGTGTGTGTGTGTGGTGTGTGTGTGTGTGTGTGTGTGTGTGTGTGTGTGTGTGTGTGTGTGTGTGTGTGTGTGTGTGTGTGTGTGTGTGTGTGTGTGTGTGTGTGTGTGTGTGTGTGTGTCCATGGGGGAGACACACACATGGGGGGTGGGTGGGGGGCTGGGGTATGTGTGTGATGGCATGTGTGACTGAATGAGTTAGTGAGAGACCTAAAGAGTGAAGGAGAGAGAGAGAGAGGCAGACAGACAGGGAGAGAGAGAGAGAGAGAGAGAGAGAGAGAGAGAGAGAGAGAGAGAGAGAGAGAGAGAGGAGAGAGAGAGAGAGAGAGAGAGAGAGAGAGAGAGAGAGAGAGAGAGAGAGAGAGAGAGAGCGAGAGAGGGAGAGGGAGAGGGAGAGAAGGAGAGAGGGTGAGAGGGAGAGAGGGAGAGAGAGAGACAGACAAAGAGACAGAGAGAGAGAGACAGAGAGAGAGAGAGAGAGCGACGGAGAGAGAGAGAGCGGTGTGGTGGCAGTGTGTGATGGAGTGCTTGCAGCAGGCTGAGCAGACTGATGAGCTGAAGTGTTGGGCTGCAGCTGATGCACACAGGGCTCCGGTTCACACACACACACACACACACACACACACACACACACACACACACACACACACACACACACACACACACACACACACACACACACACACACACACACACACACACACACACACAAACACATACACACATACACACACACACAAACACACACACACACAGCGGCACTCACGCACAAGCGAACGCTCCGCCTACACATTCAGATATACAACGGCTTGGTCTTTGCTATTATTTTATTTTAGAGGACACCACTCTCACTCCATTTACAAGCCTGTTTGACCACGATATGACACAGCCAGTGGGGGGAAGATTTATGGCCCAACCGTGCTCAGGGTTTAGGGGTCTAAACCTCTCACTTTGCTGTGATATAGAGCAATCTTTCATGTTTCACCTTGCGCTGAAAAATGGGGCAGTTTTAGTGGATTAGATACAGTGGAGATGAATTGTCGTCCGTTAATGTTGAAGTTCACATTTGTGCCGATGCAGCTCAGGCCTGTCCTGAAACCAGATCTGTACTGGAGGTGTCGACTGCCACCACTAAAGGCGGGAGCGTCAGCACAACTGGCCAATCGTGTCACCTTGTGTTTATGTCGAAATGAAAGTGATCCAATAGTGGCCAAGTGCTTTCACGTGAGTGGTTGCATTAATGTCAAAATGCCTCACTCTGAAAGGCGTGTGTGTGTGTGTGTGTGTGTGTGTGTGTGTGTGTGTGTGTGTGTGTGTGTGTGTGTGTGTGTGTGTGTGTGTGTGTGTGTGTGTGTGTGTGTGTGTGTGTGTGTGTGTGTGTGTGTGTGTGTGTGTGTGTGTGTGTGTGTGTGTGTGTGTGTGTGTGTGTGTGTGTGTGTATGTGTGTGTGTGTGTGTGTGTGTATCTATACATAAGCTAAACATATTTATATGCAAATAACCATGCATAATATGTTTATATATATTCATATATATATATATACGTGTGTGTACTGTATGTGTGTGTGTACTGTATCCGTGACCTTTGATGATCTTAAACAGCATCCATTGAAACACCACGTATCACTCTTTGCGTTGCTATATTTATGAATTCTGAGGCTACTGCATTCCTATTCATTATTGATATAAATATCATGAATGATATGAATGGTCATTTGGTTACGTCTAACAGAAATTGTAATGCAGACTCCTCCCTCGAGACGAGAGTCTTCCGTCTTGTCTAGCGGCCAACTCACAGTACACATCTGGCACCAAGATGGCGGTGCTTGAATTATTTACCTTGATTAAAACAGACAATAAATATAATTTTTGTTTCCTGCCTCGGCAGCCCATGGCTCGATGAATAGACTGTGCTTCACAGGGAAATGTCCTCAGAGATGCCCTCAGAATTTTTGTGTAGCTACACATATCCAGTGTTGGAAGTCAAGTGTCACATGACGACACCGTGAGAAAAAAGCAGATAGTTCATGGAAAATTACATAATAAAGAAAATGTGAATCACAGACAGGTTGGGGGTGCTCCGGTCCCCCTTTAAGAGGAACTGGTTCTCCTCTCCTTTAAGAGGAGCTGGTTCTCCTCTCCTTTAAGAGGAACTAGTTCTCCTCTCCTTTAAGAGGAGCTGGTTCTCCTCTCCTTTAAGAGGAGCTGGTTCTCCTCTCCTTTAAGAGGAGCTAGTTCTCCTCTCCTTTAAGAGGAGCTGGTTCTCCTCTCCTTTAAGAGGAGCTAGCATTGCTCTCCTTTAAGAGGAGCTAGTTCTCCTCTCCTTTAAGGGGAGCTAGCATTGCTCTCCTTTAAGAGGAGCTAGTTCTCCTCTCCTTTAAGGGGAGCTAGCATTGCTCTCCTTTAAGATGGGGCTAGTTCTCCCCCCCTTTAAGAGTAGCTAGTTCTCCTCTCATTAAGAGGAGCTAGTTCTCCTCTACTTTAAGAGGGGCTAGCACTGCTCCCCTCAGGCCCAAGGTAGAGACTACCAAGTGCAGAACAGATATACATTCTCCAGAAACACTTCCCCGGCCAAACAGCTGAGTAAGTAAACAAACAGAGGTAGAAGATGTAATAGACTCCGTTGTCTCCTTGTTCTTCATCGGCAGACACTTTTCCTTTTGCGCGCCACATCATAAACAAGATTAGCAGCAACCGATCGATAGCACACTGTTACTTAGGAGGGAGAGAGAGTGAGAGAGCATACGAGAGAGTCCCTGGGATCACAGTCAGTTCAATCACCAATCAAGCGACGGATCGCTCAGTGAGCTCCTCTCCACCCTCGTCCACTCGGCTCTATCGGAGGCCCCCGGTGCCCAGGAGCTCCACCTAGAGGGCCCGCCTGCAGCGGAGAGACCCCCCCCCGGTCTGATCCTGAGATCACTGAGAGGGGACGTCTCTCAGCCCGGATCCTAGTGCTAATGGCCCTGTGCGGTGTGTCTGACTTCGGGCTGGTTCTGGGGCCCGTGCGTCTGCCTTTGTGTCCGTCTGCTGGGAGGGGGTCCTCGGCCTGTCCTGGACGGGGGGGCCGGGGTGTGCTGCAGGGGCTCTGGTTTTTGCTCGGATCACACATATCTTGAGTCATTTGCTAACTGCTGCCGTGTCTTGGAGAGTGGCTGCTGGCTGCTGACCGACAAACACACACACACACACACACACACACACACACACACACACACACACACACACACACACACACACACACACACATACACACACACACACACACACAGAGGCGCAAAGGCACACACACACACAGAGGCACAAAGGCACACACACACACACACAGACACACACATGCACGCACACATACGCGTGCACACAGTGGTCGGCCTCTCTCCCTCTATGTCTCTCTCTTTCTCTCTCTTTGTCTCTCTCTCTCTCTCTCTCTCTCTCTCTCTCTCTCCCTCTCTGTCTCTCTCTCTCTCTCTCTCTCTCTCTCTCTCTCTCTCTCTCTCTCTCTCTCTCTCTCTCTCTCTCTCTCTCCTTCTCTCTTTCTCTCTCTCTCTCTCTCTCTCTCTCTCTCTCTCTCTCTCTCTCTCTCTCTCTCTCTCTCTCTCTCTCTCTCTCTCTCTCCCCCTCTCTACCTCTCTCTCTCTGTCTCTCTCTATCTCTCTCTGTTATTTCAATGTGGACGGCAAGGTCTAGGGTGAAACATCTTTAGATAGAGTTTACGGAACGTAATTGTATGCTGAGCTGTTGAGCAACACACTCGCACCCTTACACTTACCCCCACACACACACTCACACACGCACTTACACATTTGTCGAATTATAATGAACACATTGTAAGCTTTTCCTATTTGCATACTCACATCATTTGAACGTGTGTGTTGGGATTTGCATACCCATTGATGTTTGTCTGTCTGAGAGGCTCACGTCTAAATGGGATAAACCCGTCCGTCTGTCTGTCGGTCCGTCTCTGTACTGAACCACTGGAACGCTGTATCATCATGCATGTCTGCATGCCCCCCCCCCCCCCCTCCCGGGGCAGGACGGACCCCCCGCTGGCGCTGTCTTACATGATACGTGCAGTTGAGGGCTCGGAGGAGGGGGTCGGGGGGCAGAGAAGGACCGATGTTATTGCTCGGTCTCCCTTTGTCACCACAGTTTTGGAGGCTCCTTTGAGTCTCCCCCCCCACCCCACACCCCCATCCGCTTGGTACGCTCCCGGGACCGAATGATTCAGATCTGCTGTCACATGACCCGGGATAATGAGGAGGGGCTGCTGCGTGGCAATAACAAGGTCCCCGCATACACTTTGAGGAAACGTGTCGCCGGAGCGTGCAAGGGCAACGCTCTGGCACTTCAAAGGCATTTATGGATTAACATTTGTCTCTATGTGTGTTTGTGTGTGCGTGTGTGTGCCTGTGTGTGTCTATGTGTGATTGTGTGCATGTGTGTTTGTGTGTGTCTGTGAGATTGTATAGGCATGTGTGTGTGTGTGTGTGTGTGTGTTTGCATAAATCTGTGCATGCTCGTGGGTGTGTCTCAGTCTGCATGTGTTTGCGTGTGTGCATTCATGAATGTAGAATGTTTGTTTACCAGCATCTGTTTACATTTACATGCATATGGTTGTATTATGTGTTTTTCTCCTGTGTGCCTTGGTGCCCGCCGATTATGTGTTTCTTGAGGGGGGGTGTGGGGTGGGGAGGAATATACACTATGGCCTTGAAGCACAATTCACTTGAATGCATTGCCAAATATGGTTGCAAAGGAAGTGTTGCTTTGTTGCTGTGAAGTCCGTACAGCAGCCATAGATATATCAGCTGCGAACGCATTGATGCTTGCTTGACTGTTTTAATGCGGCTGTTTCTGAAAGGGAACCGGGCTGAGGCACTACGGCTTCTGCTTTCCATGTGCTGCATAGCAACTGTTGTAACGGACAGCTTTTAACTTAAAGGGATGTCATCTTTTTGATTCCAACGCCTACCCGTGAAGTGAACCACAAGTCAAACTATACCACGGTCTATATTTACTCTCACTCATACCTTTGAATGCCCTGGATGGCTGTTCAATGATCACTATCAGGATAAGAGGAGGGCGACACAATACCAAATCCTAGCTCGACGTTGCTGGACTGACAAGAAAATGAAATTCACATGAAGGTTAAGTAAACAAAAAGGACGAACATTAACAGTTCTGCTGTATGGCTTACATAGACGTATGTTTCATAAATATCTATGACATGCCATTTTTGTGATGTCTGCCAAATTGGCCAATTTCCTGCCAGGTGATATAATAGTTAAATAGGAATCATAATCTATCTGTGATTCCTATTTCACCCCCTCATGTTGGGAATTTTTCCACAGCAAAATCTCTACCATTTCTCTACCAAGATGGATGAATATCACAGCCCTTAGCAGCCGCTACATGCTACATGCTACATGCTACATGCTACATGCTGAGGGGAGAGTGTGTGGTGGAGTCCGGGGCCTGCTGGTGGCATTGGCCAATTTGGGTGAGATACTACTTTTTTGCAAACATGCAATTGCTTGCAAAATAGCATTTTGTGATATCCCATAAAACAGTTGCCAAGCAATTGTGACAATTGCACTTGCAGCTTAGAGAATGCTAAGAATGTTAGGAAATTTGCGAAAGCGATGGAGAAATAATATAAATAGATGGAGGGATGGAGGGAGGGATGTACGGATAGACGTACACATGGACGGATGGATGGATGGATGGATGGAGGGATGGATGGATGGATGGAGGGATGGATGGTCAAAAGCACGAACAATCGATGTATGGAGAGATAGATGAACAGGCGGATGTATGGACCAATAGACCGGCTGCCAGCAGACCAACCTCCTCAGTGGGCTCTTCACTTGTTGCAACTCCACTGCACGCTGAGATGGAGGCTTGGCCTGTCTTCTAACAAACGCTCAATACCCTCTATGAGTGTGTGCGTGCGTGCGTGTGTACGACTGTGTGTGTGTGTGTGTGTGTGTGTGTCTGTGTGTGTCTGTGTGTGTCTGTGTGTGTGTGTGCGCGTGCTCTGACACCAGCGTCTTCTCTCAGGCCTGACGTCTGGGCTAAGGATCAGCCGGGGTGCTCAGGTGTACTCGGGCAGAAGGAACCCAGGCCGGGGGCCTATTCTGTATCGGGACAATGACTCCTACTTCCATGCTCTCCCTGTTTAGAGAGATCACAAGGAATGTTCCCGCCGAGCCCCCCAGGGACGGACACTGGGCGTCTGTATCCCCGCTCCTGGACGGGCGGGCGTGCTAAGATATGCACCGAACATGAGCAGCACCACACTGAGACACACTCACACACACTGACACACACGTGGGCACATGCATTCACATAGACTCACATATGTCTTGTGTACGTAATTATTTCGCACACACACACACACACACACACACACACACACACACACACACACACACACACACACACACACACACACACACACACACACACACACACAACCACACACACACACACACACACACACACACACACACACACACACACGCACACACACACACGCCTCCACTCACAGATGCAGTCACGTGTGCAAATGTACAAAAGAACACCCAAGTAGGTAGCATATGAGTGCATATTATCATGAATATGGATAACAGGCAG
>NC_079412.1:18293733-18296233 GCF_026213295.1 Gadus chalcogrammus
TGTGTGTGTGTGTGTGTGTGTGTGTGTGTGTGTGTGTGTGTGTGTGTGTGCATCTGTGTGTGTGGGGGGCTGTCTGTGTGTGTGTGCATATATATTTGTGTGTGTGTGTGTATGACTATATGTGTGTGTGTGTGTGTGTGTGTGTGTGTGTGTGTGTGTGTGTGTGTGTGTGTGTGTGTGTGTGTGTGTGTGTGTGTGTGTGTGTGTGTGTGTGTGTGTGTGCGTATCCCTATGTGTGTGTTTGTGATTGTGTTTTTGTGTGTGTGTGTGGTTGTATGTGTGTTTGTGAGTGTGTTTTGTGTGTTTTGTGTGTGTGTTTGTGAGTGTGGTTGTGTGTATGAGTGTGTGTTTTGTGTGTGTGTGTGTGTGTGTGTGTGTGTGTGTGTGTGTGTGTGTGTGTGTGTGTGTGTGTGTGTGTGTGTGTGTGTGTGTGTGTGTGTGTGTGTGTGTGTGTGTGTGTGTGTGTGGGAGCCTGTGGGGAGGGTACACTGACACACCACCATTCTGTCTCGAAGGATACCTTTTGGGGCTGTCAGATCAACTCTAACAACGCCCAACCGCTGCCCTGCAACCCATTTCATTCAAAAGGCACATTTCCATTATATAATACATTCAAGAGAGACTTCAGAAAAAGCCTTCTTTCTGTCTTTGATCTTTATATCTAAGCCCTCACTGTCAAAATGTAGCCGGGCATTTTCTGAAGACCTCCTTCTCGAATATAAGCCTCCTTTCACGATTCCACTTTCTAAACCTTAACTTGAGCCTTTCTGCACCCCTTTCCTCCTTTGTCTTTCTCTCCTGGAAAGTCATCACCCATGCTAGATAACACTTGGCAGATAGCAAAGAGATTTATGTGCATAAAGGAGAGATTATGCGATGGGAATCGCATAAGGCGTTGGAGAATGCATAAGCTTACTTTTCTGTTGGAGTAACCGATGAGGTTACCCTGCCAAATTTCAATGGTCCGAATTCTTCATTAGTTTATGCAAATGTGGGACAGTCATTCAATGATATTCAATCTGCTTTTTTGTGCACCTCAATCCACATCAGTGGAAATGGCTGTCTTACCAGCTGGCACTCTTAAGTCATAACACTGAGAGTTTATTCCAGTTTTATGAGATACTAACTGGTCTTTATGAGAGAGACTAAGCTACAAGTTGATATTAGGTTATAATAGCTCATAATTATGAATTTGAATCTCATTAAAATTACTGACACAATAATGATATATTGTATTTAATAAAAGGAAACTTGTTCATACTTCTTGAAATTATGACAATTATGAAATCTCCTCATAATTATAACATTTTCTACTTTCTTTGGCAACTCCTGACGTCCATACTGTCCTATGTCAGAGTGATTGGCTACAGCCAAGGAAAACCATGTTCACTGCTTCCACACCTAATATTTAACGATTCTGCAGGTAAGATTAAAGAGTTGTGAAGGGAGAGAACAGAAACTAGAGTATGAAACTAAACAATCCAAAGAACGTTCCCCTCCCACTCTGCTCCCTCCCTCCTGTTTCTCTCCATTGAGTGTTGCAGTTCAGACACCTGTGATTGACAGGCAAGATGGAATCCTCGAACCAATCACAGGAAAGATACTCAGAAAGGAGCAGGGAGAATTTTGCGCCTGACAGAGGCAGATATTTTAATTCTTCAAGCAATATAAATAGCATCGTTTTATTTGCATTCAAATGCTGTTTAAATGAACTCTGGTGGACGCGTTGACCGGTAAATTCAAGTTGCAAATCAAATCAGTTGTACTGCTCAGACTCATGCTCACATGACCGAGCACAGAAGCCATCACAGATTCATCAGCTGGGTGACCCTTGGAAAACAGATAATGAAAGTCTTCATTTAGAGGACTTTAAAGCATATGGCGGCTTCACAAGGAGCTGATATAGGACGCCAGCGCCTCCACTGCGTCTCTACCATGACGACCGATGGCGCGGGCGCTGACCTCTGACCTCCCAACACGCGGCGGTCCAAATGAGATACAGCCGGAAAGGATCAGTGACACATACTTTAGTTGCGTTCAAGCCTTGGTTTGGACACAAGAGAGGCTTAGAAGATCCACACCCCGCTAATGCCCAAAGCCCTAAGCCTCTTGTTTCCTCGCAATGGAAAACAAGAGGTTTTCCACGGCAGGGGATTCCCCTCGATCTCATTGGCCGAGGGCGTCAGTGGAACTGACTGCAGGACTGAACTTCAAACCGTAATCTGCATCTGTGTGCTGTCCCGTCTCCAGCCACACAAACCCTCTGTAGTCTCCGGGCTGTGATTTCATTTATATACATGTTGAGTTGTATTAATATCAGGATTTTTTAATTTACAGAATAAACCATTACGATGTGTCCTGTGTGGGCGGGGGACAGAGGGTGGGTGGGGGGGGCACTGAGGCCAAGCCAAGGCTGCTGACCACGTCCAATACCAACAAGGATGAGATATTAATTACTTTCATAAATCACCTTATTGGCTATTCAGCTGAAATTTAAATA
>NC_079412.1:18301233-18394046 GCF_026213295.1 Gadus chalcogrammus
GGCTGAAGGCATGTTATCATATTATCATGTTCATCAGAGGTGCATTCTGTTCTGCAATGCAGACTGAATCACATAGATCCATGTAGAGAACTAGGGGGGGAGACAATTATCAATTGTGAAAAACTGGATGCGATAGCATGGCATCCATACAGCGAACCCAGCGCAATGTGCCAGCACTGATAATAGTCAAACACAGCGGGAGGAGGAAGGGCTTAGGGGTTCGTCCTTCACACTGGAGGAAGTAGCTGCTACGAAGCGCTATCAGGTATTTGGTCTCCATACGAGGTGTATAAAGCAGCCTTTAGATGATTTCTATGGGGTGTGCATAAACGCTGATGACAGTGCCTGCCTGTCATTGTATTATTCCTACTCTGTACTCCTTTCTACAGTTGGTCTTATTATTTTTTTCCCTTCCCACTGCTCTAGATTTATGAGTCATCAAAACGGTGCGCTGTGTTTACTCTTGGCTCAGACGCTAAATTCAGATTTCTGTTTCACTGGTACAAGCTAATGTGTATTACGCACACACACTCACACACCCACATACGTACACGCACATACAAATACACACACACACACACACACACACACATACGCCACTGCTGCCAGATATTTCTAAATACCGCGTATATGTATGCACACACATGATGCACACACACACACACACACACACACACACACACACACACACACACACACACACACACACATGAATGCACAGACATACATGCACATTTGAACACACACACTTATGCACACACACACACACACACACACACACACACACACACACACACACACACACACACACACACACACACACACACACACACACACACACACGAGCGCAAACACACACACACACACACACACACACACACACACACACACACACACACACACACACACTGCTGCCTGCTATTTCTCCACACTTGAATGCATGCACGCACCCAATTGCACACACAAACAATAAAAACACCGGCACACAGGAAACATGTGCACATAGACAAACACTAATAGAAAACTAACATAACCACAGGCACAGGCACACGCACACGCACACACACACACACACACACACACACACACACACACACACACACACACACACACACACACACACACACACACACACACACACACACACACACACACACACGGACACACATACACGTACACATGCACACACACATACACATACAAATACACATAAATACAAACACAGGCACACACACACACACACACACACACTCATTACTTCCTGATATAGTTAGTGCTTTAATCCGTTTACAGTGGGCAGAGCAACACACCATATTATTTTCATCTGAGGCCCCATGCCGTGGCCAATTGGAAGAAGTGTGGTGCAGCTGCTGTGTGGCAGCTCACCCTGATCTCGTCTCCCATAGGGCTTACATGGGGTTATCACTGAGAAATCCACTTTATGTCACACCCTTGACTGATCTGGGATATGGCTGACGTGCTCCAAGGGAATGTGGTTGCATGTGTCTACCCCAACGGGGAGCGTTTACATTTCAGATGTTGTATTTTAATGATCAGCGTTTGATCTGCTGTATGTACAGAAGCGCTCTGTGTACAGAAGCGCTGTACGGTGGAGCGTGTGGTTTGGGGGTCTTATCGGTGCAGATTATTTTCTTAAACGATGACAAGCCTTGAGACACAGCATGGCTCTTGTTGTAAGCGGTTGCCCGTGTGCGTGTTCATCTGTGGGTCCTGCATACCTTGTGCTTGTTGGGTTGCCAGGTCCAATCCTGCTGTAAGCTAGTACTGGAATTAGCATGGATCTCAATCAAACTGAGAGAAATCCGCCAGCCAGCAATGAATCATCATCGCCGGATAGCTGAGAAGGATTGAGGCATGCGATAGTGGCCATAAAGCATCGGTTGTGTACAGCATGACGCCAGAGACTGCAGATGAGTGTCAAATTAATCTCCCATCCAGCAGTCCTACTATGTCATTGCAGGGGTTCTGCGGGGAGACGGGCCAGTGACTGGACTGGAAACCAAAGACTGAAAGGGGGTCACCCCCATGCTCCTTCTACTTAAGGAAACTAATCTGCGTGAGTGGATGATGCTTTCAGAGAGGGGTTTTAATAAGTGTATCTCCGGACAGTCCAGACACAGTTGATTTGAAAGCTCTACAGACACTTGTTTACAGATCACTAGCATTTAACAGGCTGAGACTTTTAGAGAGATCTAATCTAAATAGCTCTGCTAACAGGCAATCAAGCGTGACCCCGCATCCAGAGACACGATTGGGCAGAACAAATATGAAGCGAAAGAAGGAGAAACGCCCAATTCATCCAAATTCGAGCTGATCTACTGATCAGACTTCAGATGAATCATCGAAATAATAATCCAATTATCTATTATCTCAGATTGTGAGACTAGGATCAAAATAAACACACGGACGAATAACAAAGCAGGAACACCTCATGTCTGAACAGACAATGTTGTGCTTCCAGCCGCCGCTGGTGGCGAGGTGGTGCGCCGGTGGTCTGCCTCCCAGGCTATAACAAAGTGTTCCATCCCTCATCCCAGGCCCGTGGGGCTCTTAAAGCTCTGGCAGAATTTTAAACAAGCGCTGACGCTCGACTAACCAATAGCGTGCAATGTCTCCCCGGAGCACGGGCTTTATGTTACACCCCATAGCGTGTTTGTTGCGGCAGTATACGTCGTGTCCTGCTTAGCATGCTTAGCAAGAGGCTCCGGCACTTTATTACCGTATGCATCGTATGAAGCGTAATGAGGCTCATTAGGGTGTCAAAGTTGCTTTGTTGGATCACTCGGTTCACGCTACTTGACAAGGGCTGGAGCTGAACAGGGCTAGCATGGCTGTTTGTCTGTAGTAGGTTACAGTGGGGACAGATTATGCTAAGTATTGATCATAGTTCAAGTGTCTCTGAATTATGTCCCCTAAAATCTCTTCTTTAATGACTAAAGCTAGCTTTTTAATGGAATGTACTGCTTTTTATATGAGGTTAATATATATAGTTCCCTGTGCTACCGATATTAATTACGCACCATTATTAGCCTGGGAACTACACAAATCTGCCAGCTCATGTTTTATGTGGTCTGGCCTATGTGCCTGGCCCCTCCCCCTCAGACAGGTTATCAGCAGACCTCAAAAACAACCGTTTATCTAATATGGGCTGGGTTTGATACAATGAATGAACAGAGGAGCGCCCTCTGGGAGGATTCTTCATAAACCAACCAAGAATGATGCTGCTGATGTGTCCATTGTTTCCTTGCTCTGATTGGTTGTCGGTTTATCCAATTGCATCGTGAGACATCCTTGGTCTGCGTGCAATGATAACCCTCTGAGATCAATGTCATGTTAAAGCATCACAGCACCAACGTCAAAAAGGTCTGACTTGGTAGTCAGGCAAGGTGGCAATGCTTCTGAGACACGTGACGCAAGCAAATAGGAACCCAGCAGGAGAATGGAGCGAGCCAGCAGCTCTGCACGGTAAATGGCTCCTGGGAAATAGGCAGCCTTTTTTCCCCGCTTACTCCAGTGCGTGCAGCAGTGAGCAACGGTGAGCAACTGTTAGCCGTGCTTCAGGGTCACTTTAACGGGCAGAGTGCTGATGAGCAGCCTGTGTAACTGGTAATGCCTCTCCTTGTGAATATTGCAGAGGGCTCGGCATTTTCCACAGCAACATCTCCGATGTTATGCAATCACTTTGGAGGTCATTGCTTGCGCTTTCGGATACAGTCGAAATACATGCCATCTATATGTTTCTCATAGCTTATTGCCACGGTGTCATAAGGTTTTATCGCGTACGTGTGTGTATTTTAGGGCTTATTCTACTGCACTGCTTTCCTGTTCTCTTTATCTTAAAGATATTGTTGTAAAGTGATCCTAATATAATAGTAATTTTAAGAAAATGACTTTTGAGCATCATCACAGCCTTTTCGAGCATCGTCATAACGATGCTTCTGGAATTCCATGATGTCATCCATTGCTTGATTTTGCTCCTCAATGTTTTTTTGTTGCTGGTGTAAAATTCTTGTCCGAGTCCACACTATCATCCTCTCGTTCTGAGTGTCCAAGTGGTGTTTGCAAAGCAGGTCCAGTTGAGCTGAAAGTCAATGGTAAATCAATGAGGCAAGTCATGAAAGCATTCAGGACAAGGTGCTGGAATCCATTCAAGAAACAAGCATAACCTTACTTACAGTCCAGGAGGTTTGCCCCCAAACGAAATAGAGAAATCTACAGTCAAAAGAAGGGCAGTCAAAATAGAGCATTCAATACACATTAAAAGCTGACACATGTCACATGTATTTGTTGAAATTGTAACCCCGGGCGCTGAACCATCTGGTTAACGAGAGGGTCCAAATGTTCACTGAAAAATATGCTATGTGAGGGTAAATGCATTCACATTCATCCAACGCTGTATGCATCGGAGAACAAAACACATTAAACACGGTGTGTTTAATGTGTTTTATCTCGACAAGGGACACACATGTGAAAGTAGTGAGTGTTGGGGAGTGACCGAGAAAGATTGCTGATTTCCACTGGGGACTCTGAAATCCAGGAGCAAGGGGCCGATCAATACATCTTCTCCTTTTTATTTTTCTCTCCCCCTACAGTCTTCCACTCTCCCACTCTCCCTCTGCCCCCCCGTCCCCCGGTCCCCCGTCCCTCTGCTCATCACCAGAGGCTGAGATGAGACTGTACCGCCGCTATAGAGGACATTCATTACACTACCGTGGCTGTTTGGGGGCTAGCCAGCAAGCTCCTGGCTCTTCTTGTTAGCACACCGCCTAGCTCTTATGGCGTCCAGAATATGCCAGTAATTTGGCCATTCAAATAGTCTTTTAAACTGACTGGCGGTAGCGTTGGTCTTTAGTTAAGCAGATGGGCTGCTCTGATTCATTCTCCTACTCGACACTTTTGAGAAATTGTTTGGATTTTTTTGGAACCTTCGCTTTTGTAAATTTAGTATCTTTAGTTATTTATTTTTTATTGTGCTGTTGTTTTTATAACACTGCAGGCAAAGAAAACTGCTTACGGAGTTTCACAAGTTTCACACACTTCCTTTGCCTTTTATATCTGATGGCAAAGAAGTAGGAACCCAATTAAATATATATCTTCCTTAGAGAACCATATATATAGGTGTGTCTTTGTGTGTTTGTGTGTGTGTGTGTGTGTGTGTGTGTGTGTGTGTGTGTGTGTGTGTGTGTGTGTGTGTGTGTGTGTGTGTTTGTGTATGTTTGTGTGTGTGTGTGTGTCCGTGTGTGTGTGTGTGTGCGTGTGTGTTTGTGTGTGTGTGTGTGTGTGTAGTACACTATGGTATATAATTCAGCACGTTCCAGATGATCATTTCGATGCCAACTGTGTACCTGCAAATATATACCGATGCCAAATGGGTCAACTAAAGTCTGTGTTTTTTTGGAACACAGTTGGTTGCACAGATTAAACATATGGGGAGGAAGCTGTGCATTGCCATTATTCCAATATAGATCTAAAAATGTTCAATAAGTAAGAACAGTTGGAATAAATGGATGCCAGAACCTGCAGGAAAAGGTTGACAGAAAAACACATTCTGTCTGCTTTTCTTCATGGATTTGTCTTTTATTATCGATAGACTGAATATTTTTAATTAGAAATATTTTACATTCTTAATTAACTGGTGAGGTTGCAAATGTGTCTTAAAATGCATTACTTGTGCATGTGCTTCACACGTTGCAGTGACATAAAGATGCATAACCCCACTCACAAACAGACACACACACGCACACACACACACACATACACAAACATACACAGCTACAAAAAAACACGCACACACATTCACGTGCCACCACGACCTTGCTGGAAGCATCAGGGACCCATGTCGCTCAGTGTAGGTGGTTTACTTTCATGCAGTTCAGAATGTGACACGATGTCAGGTATTTGCCGGAGAAAGTCAGGCCTGTAGGAATAATAAAAGTACAACATATGGGTGCACAACCTCATGTCAGAGAGCCTGTGATATGTTAGCATGAACTGTGCAAGTGTGCGTGTCTTTGTGCATATGTGTGTGTGTGTGTGTGTGTGTGTGTGTGTGTGTGTGTTTTTGTCTTTGTGTGTGTGTGTGTGTGAGTGTGTGTGTGTGTGTGTGTGTGTGTGTGTGTGTGTGTGTGTGTGTGTGTGTGTGTGTGTGTGTGTGTGTGTGTGTGTGTGTGTGTGTGTGTGTGTGTTTGCATGTGTATGTGTGTGTGTGTGTGTGTGTGTATGTGTGTGGCGATCTGTGTGAGCACGTGCCAGCAGAGCTTGGGCTGGATGGCTTACAGCTGGCTGCACGGCCGTGTATAAAACGTCTGTGTGTTTGTCAGCAGCACATCACAGCAGCGGGGTCCGCGGACCACGGTGACTCAGTAAGCGTCTGCCTGCCTTCACACTGTACGGGTATCATAGCACAGGGCCTACAGTCAGCCACAACAAGATGCCGACCAATGCAGACGTCTGACCCCCTCCTCCCCCACTCCGGCAGACACCTCCCCCCGGACTCCTACAAGCTCCCCGCTGAAACAGGTTCACACCAACCGTCTGCATGACGGATGCAGCTCGCATCACCTGCTGGAGGGTGTGGAACGTGTCGACGCTGTTCAGTTCTCACAGCCTCATGAGAGCCATGCTGTTGTCGTGGCCCTGTGATGAGCATGTGTCTGGTGTGAGGTTTCGATGCTACTTACGCGTCTTCTATTAGATACAAATGGTTGTTATTTTGTTCTACGAAGAGCCGAGGGCAATAAACCAATCGCATGGTGCCTTCTAAACTGAATGGATCTGCTGATCGCTCGCTAATGGCGGCTAATGAGCTGGCCTGCCCTGGTGAAGCAGTAGACTATAAACAGACCGAGAGGGCTGCGTCTTGACAAACTGCTGTGGTCACCGTGGAAACTGATGGGGTTATTGACGAGACAACATACAGCGTTGACTCCGTTCTCTGAGGAACTCACACATTCCTCCTCCTGTTCACTTAGAGCAGGGCTGTGTGGCCAGGGATCTTCACAGGCTGTCTGACCTCACACCGTGGGCCTTTGATGTGGCAGCTCGTTAATATTCAGATCCATTCCCAAATCGTAGTAAGATGAAGGATGACGCAAGACGTTTGGAGTGAATAGGGTAAAGTTAAACGTCTCTTTGAAGGTATCTGTCAGATCTGCAATGTTGTGGTTTGTGACATTTACCCTCACATTTGATATGACACCTCAAAGCAGAGCGCCACGTACTAACATGAATGGATTTCCATTTGAACAGAAGCAGAAAAACAGGTACGATTCCCTGTGTGTCATAGCCAGGAAATAAATATCTTATTAGCCGGTAGTAGATCATAAAAAATTGCAAATTACCCAGAATGATTTTTGGAAATAGGCAATTAATTTTTCGATTTCAAACCAACAGCAGGTGTTGAATATTAAGCAAATATACATGAATGACTCATACTCACAATTCAATGAATTAATTCCTGCAAAAGCTTGGTGCAGTACTGTTTTTAAGTGCTTGGTGACTTCATTTTTTAATTATGCTGTAGACATAACAAATGGCCCAGTATTATTAATATTATATGTTTTCTCTGTATAATTCATCGTCATGGAATCAATCACTGTTATCTTTTCTTTCATGACATGCACATCTAGGTTTGCTTACATTTGAAAACATCAACTAATAATAATGTTGAGAGGCATTCTTGTGTGTCATTTGGTCAAATGAATAAAAAAGCATAAGAAAGCTGGATTGAAATGTTCGGTGGCGGCGGTACAGCTGTGTTCTGTACTGTACAACTACTAGTGCTCCCTCTAGTGGTCCGATTTTCCAGCTAAATAGTTTTAAAGAAATATTGCCTACCTCTGCCCCTTCTTTTCTATGTTGTAGCATCTATCATGTGTCCTTTATGTATTTCTGAATGCTCTGATGATATATGAATATATAAATCGAACGAAGACGAAAAAAACGATTTACATGATTTACAACCATTTTATTCAATAGTAGTAATCCTTCAGATGTGCCTTTGACTTGTCAAGACATCCATCTCCGTGAAATAAGCTCAAGGATATCCCCAATCCTGATGACTCACAACATGATCTGTCCTTGAACTAAACTGTGTCTCTGTGTCCAGGGTGATCTGTGCTGCTCTGCGGACCCACGCCACCCACAGACATGTTTTAGGGACAGCGCCAGAGCCACCATGAAAGGGTTAGGAGCCAACCGCAGCCGTCACCTGTCGGACTCCTGCGAGCCCATGGGAGGGTCCCAGAAGCCCCTCTGCCCCATGACCTCCGACCCCCACGGCTCCTTCATGCTGACGTCTACCATGAGCCACTACGGCACGCTGGACCCCCACTTCCACCAGTTCCCCGCCCCCAGCCCCGCTCAGCTGCCCCCCGACTGCCTGCTGCCCTTCAGCCAGATGTCCAGCAGCAGCACCTTCCCCCGGCTGCACTTCACCTCCCAGCAGGCCGACCAGGCCGTCTGCCCCCAGGGCTGCGTCCCCGGCGCCGGGGGCCACGGGGCCAGGCAGGGCAGCAGGGGCAGCACCCTCTCCGGCTCCCTCTCCATGGGCATGGGCCTGGGCCTGGACCTCAGCGGGGGCCCGATGATAACCAGCGGCTCGGCCACCATCTCCTCGGCCACGGCGGCCAAGATGAACCGCCTGCCCTCCAACCTGCTGGACCAGCTGGAGCGCCACCTGCCCCTGCAGCGCGACGGCTTCAGCACGCTGCAGTTCCACCGGGGACGCATGTCCAAGCAGCGCAGCGAGAGCCCCGGGCGCATCCGCCACCTCATGCACTCGGTCCAGAAGCTCTTCGCCAAGTCCCAGTCGCTGGAGGGCTCCGTGATGAAGGGCAGCCTGAACGGCCGCACGGCGGGAGGGCCGGGCGGAGCCGGGGACGCCGGGGACGACGCCGGTTGCCGGGTGACCCGCCGGAGCAAGAGTAAAGACCGGGGCAAGACGGAGGGGTCCAGGCAGAGGCCGAGGCCCAACACGATAGCGCTGTGGAGCTCGGACGACGGCCTGGACAGCGACGCCGGGGGCCTCAATGCGGTGGGGTACCGCAACCCTCTGAGCATGATGACACTGGGGCGGGCGGTGTCAGACAGCCAGGCCGCCCTCCGACACCCCATCCCGCAGGGCTACAACACCATCGCGGCATCCCACACCCTGAGGACGTCCAAGAGCAGCGGGGACCTCAAGTTCCTGGCCTGCCAAGGGACCATGCAGTTAGAGGGCCAGGCGGAGGAGGGCCGGGGGAGGGCCGGTAAGGGGGACACGCTGGTGAAGAGGGGGTCTTGGTCCACGCTGACCCTCACCCAGGCCAGGCAGGTCCTACAGAAGGGCTCGGCTTCGGTCAACAAGGCTCTACTGAAATCGACTAAGTCGTGTCACCAGGACCTGGCACAGCAATACCTTCAGGTGGGCCTTCAAGCTTTCCGTTTCATTAGCAATCTGGCCAGCAGATCGATATCATTAATCACCATCCTGAATTTTCAGTTTAATTGTTTTTTCGTTTCTAAGGAATGCTTGGCAAAGGCTTTTCAGGTTCTGCCGGTAATGAGTTAATTAAATTACATAGAGAAAAAAAGAGGTTCCTAATTGCCCATTTTTAATTAATAATATACTTTTTATCATATTATAAAAGAGAGCACTAACGAGTATTGTTATTTATCTTTCTCTGTGCCAGATATTATTCTGGGAATGGAGTTTTGTATTTTTTAACTGAGGTACTGCACAACCACACAATGCTTCATTAGGTATACTGAATTAATAACACCAAAGGCCAAATCAAGCCAATACTTCTAGGTCATTACAACATTAACGTATAAAATGCATCCATGTGCGGTAAGGCCCATTCTAACCATTTTAAACAGAGGATCACATGACCACATAACCTACTGAATATATATGTATACATATTTATATATATATATATATATGTATACATATGTTTGTGTCCTGCAGGTTCCACTGGGGGACTGGTCCGGCTCTCTGTGCCCAGGCAAGGCTGGGGGGTCAGAGATCCCCTGCAGGAGGATGCGCAGCGGCAGCTACGTCAAGGCCATGGGCGACGTGGAGGACAGCGAGGAGGACTCGGAGGGGAGTCCCAAACCCTCGCCCAAGTCGGCAGCCCGCCGCCAGAGCTACCTGAAGGCCACCCACCTGTCTCTGAGCGAACAGCCCGCTCCTCTTCTTCCTCACAAGTGAGTCCCACGACGCTGCTTCCTCTAGCCGCCCACCGTTGCTCGTGATAATAATAACAACTTGATGCTTCCTCCATTAAGGACCGTGAGTCGCTCAGTGAGTCAAACGATTTAACTTTATTTTTGTACATTAGAATGAGCAACATTGCAATAAAAAGGAATATAAAGAGAATCAAAGGGCTAAGCTAAACTTCATTGTGAACTAAAGCGTTTTAGTTCAGTAAGTAGGTTAATTTGTAGGTTTCTTTTTTCATTCATTGCTTGGTTGAAAATCGAACGTGAAAGAATTATTCATTCATAATTAATACAAATTCAAAATGCTGTTTTATTTATGCATTATCTCTGAGACACTGTCCGAAAAGCTGGTCACCAGGGGGCAGCATCTTGCCACAAGGAAAACTTAAACCAACATCAGAGCACTCAAAGCAAAGCATTACTATGATATCGTTATTAAACTATCAACACATTAAAATCATATTATCATTGTTTCACATAAATATATTTTCTTTAAGAAGAAGAGCAACAAAGAAAAAAAGACAAATCCTATTGACAAAGGAAATAGGTGAAATGTGTTGCCCTGTGCCTTACCCCTACGTCTGTACGGACAGGCCTCGTTGCTACAACCTCATGCGGGAGGACTTTCTCTGGTGTCCGCTACAAAGTGCATGCTCTATGCAGCAGCTGAGGTCAGTGTTGTCTAGTAGGCACGGTCGGGCTAGTGTGGACTTCTGCCCCCAAACCTACCCACACCCTACCTGCTCTTACCACCACTAACTAACCCCAGCACCTACCAGCACGGCCTGCCACTGTTTTCTCTGTTCTCTTAACCTTCCCGGTGTCCTGCCCTTCCTCTTCTCTGGTTTATGAAATGTACCTTCCAGGTATCCCTCAGTGATGTTTTAGTGACCTGTGACACGCCCTGTGACACCTGTTTTGTGGTCATTACATCATCATTACATCATCATTGATCCTAATGGTATAAAGTTACTCCACTCTTGACACCTCCTACTTATTTGTCCCTGCGTGTATCCCACCAACAGCAGCAGCACCCAGCACAGACAAAAACCTGCATGATCCAGATTTAGTCACTCATTTGAATAGTTTAACCTAAAATCATCTCACCCCTTCATCTCAACTACAAAATACCAGGGGTCATTAAAAAAAATGCTGCTTGATGTCTTCAATCAGGGAAACCCCCTTGTTTTTGGGGAATTAACTCTGAAACACCTCACCCCACAGCTCGCTTCCATATCTAAAAGAGCAGTCTACGAACCGGAGCCTGGACAACCTGGACTGCCTGTTGGGTCCAGTGGAAGCTCCGCCCTGCATCTGGAACAGTGACTTCAAACACAGCTTTGGGACCCTCGGCAGAGGCATTGGTGCTCAGGTACGGCCTCCCCAGCCTTCTCTACATAGTAGGTTTTTGTTGGATGCAAGAGGAGCAAAGTTGTCTAATCTCAACTATAATGCATTGCATTTATGAGACTTACGTAATGTCACTCAAACATGAATAGCAATCTAAAAACCGTGACATTACGCATGCTTTTTTGAGTTATCTTGTCCACAAATGAATAGAAAATAGAACTTACACATAAGCATCATGTGAATGAGATAGTTTAAAATGAACTTGCCGGTGGAAAGAAAAAGTTATATGAACAGGCAAACCAAATATGTGGTTATGATTAGACATGTTATTATTAGGCCCATTCATGTGAAGAAAAATGAATCATTGGCATGAATGAGGGCTCTACCTCTTCGCTGACCTTTAACTCCCGTCTAGTGAGCGCGGCATTGGGGTGCATGCCTATGAAACCTGACCTGTTTGCGTGTTCTCACAGGTGTGCGGGCAGGTCTGCGGTCGCATTGTTCCTCCGTACTATGAAGGTGAATCCCAGGCGGTGGACGCCTTGGATCTTCCGGCCGCCACGTGCTTCCGCTCGCGTAGTCATAGTTACCTGCGGGCCATCCAGGCCGGCTGCTCCCAGGACGACGACACGGCCTCCATGGACTCGGACTCTCCCCCGCCCACCTCGACGGGGTGTGCCTACAGTTCCCACCCCAGTGAGTATATAACACCCAGGATACGCTGTGGGTGAGGTTATGAATGTATTCAGTTGTTTATTGGAGGCTGAAGAAATGAAAAGTGCTGACTGCTCTTTCTCCATGTTATCTTATCAGATAACACAGCGCCTGGTATGTATATATATATATATATATATATATATATATATATATATATATATATATATATATATATATATATATATATTAATATTTATAATGTTATATATATAATATATAACATTATAAATATATATAATATATATATATATAATAATAATATATATATATATATATATATATATATATATATATATATATATGCATTGTTTATACTGTTCATAAGTGTTCGGTGTACTTAACAGTAACGTAAGGACTAATAAGAAAATATGGAACCACGGTCTGTTTGTATTTATTGAGTGTTTTGAACACATAATCAAACATTCATATCTAAACCGCCAACACCGCCACTAAACCGTTAACAAATTAAAATGTTGTTATATATGAATCAATTCAATTATATAAAATAGGGAAATCAAATGTGTGGTTTGTACCAGAATATATCGAGAACCACCAGCAGAAAGTGAAACTGGAAGTTACGATTTAAATCTACATCAGTGTAGGTATATAAAACGATATGGCTAGGGAGATTTCTCATGGTGAAATCTATTGGTCCCGTTTGAGTTATATACGCCCGGTCCTGACCCATGGGTCCGGTCCAGTACCGGTCCAGTACCGGTCCACCCCCGGCCCACTACGGGTCCGCGTCCAGACTGTGAGCTGAGCTCCCCTTCCCGCGGCTGCGCTGGTCAAACAAATGGAACGTACCTGCATTGACGCACACGCATGAACGAGGCTATGACTCATCTGGACCAATCGCCTGGCTTATCGATGTCACCGAGGACGGGAAACCTCCAATCGCGTTCACCGTGCGCCTCTGGGCAAAACGTGGACTCCAATCCTCATTGTTTAGGGCGTGTTCTTCAAATCTTTTCTTCAGAGCGCCGTTGTGTGTGTGAGAGACAAAACGAAAGACATCCCTCCGCTTCAGTCCATCGAGACAGATTTTTTGAATGGAATAGAGCTAAGGACAGTCCAGACGTTTACGAGACGGTAAGTGAACGAAGCGCGGTTGTTAATACACTGGTTGTCGTGTTATGAAGGTTAGCAGCCGGCTAACTCTGGCGGCTAACCGCCACCGTGGAAAGAAAGGGGAGAAATCGTGTCGTTAGCAGTGGCTAAGATGCTAGCCACTGGGCTGAATAACAGTCACATTATACTCCTGATGGCCCAACATGAAGGACCAACCCACAGATGATTTTTTTAGTATCATTGTGGAAAAACACGCTAAACGTTGCTTCCGTTTGTTACAAGTACATGAGCGACATCTGGATACTGACTTTCAGTCTGGTTTTCTCCCAATGTGAACTGGCCGTGAAGCCAGCTAACCCCAGTTCAATCACGCATCACGGGTTCTGTAATACAATAAAGATCGTGAGTGTATAAGGCCGGCATGTTAACCATAAACACTGTACTGTGGTGAATCGTCAACGTGGATATGGGTGTAATCGCTAGGTTTATTAAACGTCTCTTCATTAAACCCGCCGTTCTCTGCTGTCGGGATCTGACGGTACGCCCTGCCAGCAGCTCATGAGGGGAGAGCTTGCCTGGTAACCTTAAAGTTATAGGCGGCTGACACCGTTTATTCAAAACATTACACAAACATTTAACACTTGTGTTAAGGTGTACAGTTATCATCTATGGTGCTCCAATAATTGAGATGTTCATCTGAAGATAGAGTCCCAACTAACAAGTCAATAACTCTAGAGTAAACTTCTGCAGTAAACTGCTTGGTAACCATGGGCTGCTCTCCTCCCTGTTAGTTAACGCTGTTGCACTAGAATCTATTTCCTTGGGCAATGGATCCTGGCATCATGTCACAGAACCTGTTGAGCTGTTTATTGCAGTAATTTTCTTAAGCCATCTGTTCTCATTGCTTGTCTAGAGTACTTTTCAGACGTGAGGACATAATCCATATTTTATTATTTTCTTCGGTATTTGGTGCCTGGAAACCTTGGAGATATTCCAGCTCTAGTGGTGTCAAATGAACGCCTGCAAGGAAGTGGATGTCTTCTGCACTGACTGGACCACTGGTTTATTTAGTACTACTCAGAATCATCCCTAATAGAACAATCTCCATTCTTAATGGGCACTAAATATTGATCTTATTCATAATTGCATTTTTGTTTTCATGCCATGATTAGCCTCTATGTAATGTTACTTTTTTGATATTTGGTTGTCTTTATTGTGTCCGAGAAATGCATCTAGTTTAGATACGTGCTCCATATGCCAAACGACATTGTACATGTATTGCATTGATAGACTATGAGTCACCTTCACCGTCTTCCTGTTAGTATCCAGGATGAGGTAATCTGTGTGACTCAGTGGGTGAAGCCGACTCTAGTTTCACAATAAGGTCAGCAGCAGTTTCAGGTTTACAGGTGTACGCACAGCGTTATCTGGTATCTGATGTTTTAGATGGGGTCTCAATAACATGGCACATTGTATATCTACTCATGTTGAGCTTTGAACAACCTCTTTACAAGCTTGCATGTCACATACTTTGATTTATATTTGTTTTTATTAGACTACACAAACAATCTGTGTATTGTTCTAGCAGTGGCACATTCTTTAGAAATATATTTTGTACAGAGACTTCCTACCCTCGTCACTATGAATACATTCATGTGATGATCACACCTTGGCCAATTGTATCTGACACATTGAACAATAGTGGCACTTGTTCAGTAATCCGGTGGTAGTACTAGTAACCTATCTATCAGGTTTAGGTGATTCAGGACTTATCAGGACATCCTAGTGAAAGGAAATGCTTGCGCTATGAATAGTCGACTGAGAAATGTAATTCGATATTTTATTGAGCTCTGCATTTTAAAAGCAAGTTCTGCTACCCTAGCTGTCAGAAGTGTTTGCTTTATCAATCGTCATTGAAACTCTGTTTTCTTTTTTGCTTTGAAAGAATCTATTATTCTCTTCAGACAAAGAAGCTGGTTGGCTGTTTATTGTCTCATGCAATAGATATCTCTCTTTGACTGTTAACTTCCTGCCTTTCTGGGCCTACAGGTTGACATCTATTTTGTTGGGCAAAATAGAAGGCCTAATCACCGTGCCTGTGTGTACCAAATTAGGAAAACTTTTATACTGGGTTCACATTTTGTGAATGTTGAGTTGAGGTCAACTCAAGCCTGATGCAAATTAACACACCTTTTCTAGACAAAAATACTGACAAATGTGATCAATTAGAAAATGTGTGTCGGTGGGTTAGTGGGGTCTTCTTGGATAAGCAGCCTTCTCCAATATGTTAATTATATTTTTGGGAGATTATTTATAATTTTTATCTGTTACCGAAGCTTGATTTAAACATATTTTACACGAGTAAGTGTGTGGTAAAGATACATGACACCAATGGGGTTATTCCTGTTCCCGATCATTTATAATTGACGTTGTTCCATAAACACAAGCTTCAGCACACTCTAAATATTTACTACCATCATACACGCATCAACTTGTAAATAAAACGGATTGCAAACGATGATGCAAATGACAAGCAAAGGGTAATATTTCCATTTGGGACAAAGCCTCGATTAAAGCAGAATCTTAAGACTTTTGACCAAGTGTTGTTTAAGCGTGTCCGGATTAAGTGTTGGTCAAGGTTGTCAAGATGGTAGCTACACTGAGGATGGATAATCACAATCGATCTGTTGCAGATGACAGAGCCAACAGCAGGCTGGATGGTTTTATTAGACATGCACATCCTGCAGCAGGAAGAAGGCTTAATAGCTTTTACCCTCTTTAACCTCCGACCAAGAAAGATCCGGTGCAGCGCCTTGGATATCATTAATTGAAACCTTTTATTTTTTCCGGTATTCCCATTTCGGAAAACCGAAACGGAAAGATGCGTGACAGTGCCATGGCATCTATCACAAGGGCACGCTTCAGGGCACACTGGAACAGCCAGCAGATAATCACTCACAATTTGAACACCTACTCGGATCTCAGACCATTGCGCGCCTGTGTTTTAAGCATTTGCTCTGTCAGCGGTAGGACTAAAATGAGCATGCCTAATGTGAACTCCGCACCTCTCTTGGGAGACGCTTCTTATCAGGAAGGGATGTCCATTATCCTAAGTGGTTAAGACACACAGCTGTCCGTTAACAGCACTTTTTGAGTAAAGAGGTATTTACATCTGCAGAACATGCATGAAAAGTACTTGACATTCAGCTGCAGACTGACTGTTGCAAAATTGCGCTATGGGGTTGATAAAGAATGATGAGGTATTTAAGGCCTACCTAAATCCATCGATCTCTACACTTGAACTTCACATTTGTAACTGGTTTTAATGGAGCCTCAACATCTCTGGCTTTACGAAGACTGCCGCAGCAGATAACTCTTGCTATGTCCGAAGAAGATTATCAGCCGAAAAAATTGATGTAGCCACAAACAGCCGGTCTACTCGCTGGGCACCAAGCCCGTTGGTAGTGGTGTTTGAGCGGGCCATGATGGCACAAATCAACCAGGGACACGAGACTGGATTGGGCTCCTTCCCCAAGGGTGTCGGTAATCTGCACGTGGCCCACTTTGTAAAGACCTGATGCTCACAAGCAATATTAAGTCCTTATTTGGTGATGCTTAGAATGAATAGATTTCACATCCATTCCCTTCCTCCCATTTATGAATTCTTGGCTTTAAATGTAGATCACGTCAGGAATATGTAATTGGAGCATATTTGTATATTTGCACAGAACAAACGGCACATTCATTTTTTTAAATGCCCTCTTATTAATGTGAGGTATTCCAAAAATGTGTGCCATTTCTGAGGGTCATTAGGATTACAATATAGTACATTATTCCCCTTGTTGGTTGATGGATTTCAGCCAAAAATACTGTTGCGGTCCAACGGGAGTGTTTGTGGGAAGACAAGACAGTGTACATCAGTGGAGCTGTTTCCAGACCTTTTCTTTTTTGTCATTGTTTGTGTCTCATGTTGGCAGCGTTTAACGATGGGTGTATTCGTGAGTCACAGGCCTCACGCCTGAACTCCAAAGCCCTGGGATTGTAGGGCGCTGTGGCAGGAATTTGGATCAACGCTGGAGAATGAGAGCCAATGACGACTGATGGATTATTCTATTTCATATTTATGTTAAGCTTGCTTGTGATTTGCCTACACGAAGCGTCTGCCGTGTGAACACCCTAGAAGAACTGGACCTGGAGTATAACACTTTTCTGAGTCTCTCAAACAGTCATTAATCACCGTCATCCAGCTGTTAAAATACATATCCCCCTCCCTCTTCCTCTGTAGAACGACTATGTTATTTCACTCTTGTTGGCCTGCCTCAGCCCACCGCAACCCTACAATTAGCTACTGGTGACGGAGTAAGAGTCACCCTCCTCCTGGCAGAACTTTTCCTTGGCTGCGTGTCAGATCCGGCTCACTGACGAGTAAGCCCCTCTCGGGCCTAATTGTGAATCATTTTTTTATTGCATTGTTTTCGGGGTGTTGGGAGATCTATTGAGTGAGTGTTTATTTGTCTGTCTGAGAGGGTTCCAGACAGTAGTTCAACGGACAACGTTTGTCGGCCGGGATTATATAATGTCTGAACTATTTTAAGGTGAATGGACTGACACACAGTGAAGTGTCAGTCCATGCAATGTAACATTTAAGCAAATAAGACTAGACTTTAGGTAACGCTTAAGTCCGTTTTAAAGAAGATGGGCTTGAATGTCAACAAAATAAATCTTTTTTTTAAAATATCGTATTCAACTTTTGTTATTTTATGCATGAAAAAGCTGTTGATGATTCTGAACAATGCCATGTGCATTGCATTGTAAATGAGTGTGTGTACTGCACTTTAATAAGGTTAGTGTTGCATGGTATACAGGAACCCAATCAATACCCTGCCATTTAAAAATGGTACAAAACAAAACCCAGTTCTCTTAGTTCCGTTATGCAGTAGATAAGTGTGTTAAGCCGTATTTCCTAGGAGTTGCTTCGATGTGCGAGCGTGGGACAGTGTATGCAGTGCTTTGTATCCACTCCCTGCAGGCATGGTGGACATGTCATCAGTTATTATTTTCTCTCATATGCATGCTAGCTTTAATTTGAGCACAAGTAACTCTATAAACTGAAGGCACATAGTATTTGTCTGAATGAAGCACTCTACTTATTTAATTCACAGTACATCCAGTGGTTGATCTCTATGAAAAAACGTTCAACACCAAACAATGCGTTTGTTGCTTGCCATCATGGGAAGTCCAGGCGGAAAAAACTGATCATTAGCGGAAAAACTTCTAATTTTTACTTTGAAGACGCGCGTCACTGCAAAACACAGGATATTTTCAATGGCCTTTTCAGTCTTCATAATTTCCGAGCTTCTTTCGACAGGCCAGCTATGCTCTCCACTGCAACACTTGATATTTCTTACAATTGATTAAAAAGTAACTAAACATTTGTGAAAAAAGTATAGCGATTTTGTGTCAAACCATAAAGTTAAGACTACGCTGTTTAATGAGTGATTTGGTTTATAATATATATAGTTAACTATACAAAATAATCATAAACTTAAGTATACAAGACATCAGATTACTGCATGCTATGTAAAAACTTTCTTTACCCTATGACCGTGAAAAACCTATTCATGGTCAAAAACAGCTTACATGAACTGCAAGTCTTGCACTTCATGGGGATGAGGCTCAAACCCAGGATTATTAGCCTGCACACTGCAGTAGTGACCTAAATTTGACTGAACACAGACTACTCAATGCACCTCCTTGGCGGAGCTCTGCGCTCATGATGTTGTAGTTGTTCGTTGTGGTATTGTTTCAGTATCGATCGAAATATTTTGGCAAGTATCGTATGGAAGTCATAATTCTGGTATCGTGACAGCACTAATCCCTGTGTCCTTGCTTGTTGGCAAGATATCATTCAATTTCTAAACACGTATTTTATTGACAACATTATGCAAATATGCTGTATTCAATTAAGTAAACACATTTTATACATTAGCTGATGAACTTACAGTGCATGACTCGACGTTGCTGTATATTGTGGGAATGGAAGTCTAGGCTCAGTATACATTCGTATGGATGCATATCAATGCCATAATATTTTGAATTTGAAAAGACATTGTGTTTTTTTTATATGGAAATGTTAATGCCCTGGAATTCACAACATTTAAATATTATACTTATCCGTTTTGAATTCACTTATTTGAAATTGAAATATGACTTTTCAAGTTGTGCTGTTCAAATATGTTGTAAGATGTCAATAACTCTTCTTCGCTTGTTTCAATGTTACAGTTTGCCTTTTTTAAGATCCTTTTATCAATTTAGAGCACACATACCCTCTTTATATTTGGGAAAGATGGAGCATCTCTATTTAAAGATAATACAAATGATCTTTTGTATTCTTCATCAGGCTGTTTAAATACTACAGGATAACAATGTCATAGGATCATATTTCTATCCAGCAGCTGTTCAATCTAGGATCTATCTCCCAATGAAAAGTAGGACCTAGTTTCCATACTATCAGTCCCTGGAGATAAGGGGGGCGGAGGCAGGGTGTGATAATGACGTCAATGGAACACAGTCCGTAGGTTCACAGGTAGTGCAGTGAGTGCACTCTGCAGCCCGGTAGGGAGGGTTCAGGAAAACTAGAAGCAGGATTGTTTTTGCAGGTAGTCGGTTGATGTGTCTGTATAATGGGCTGCAGCTGGATAGATGGCTAGCTGGGTGCTTGACGTTCATCATGGTTGAAGTTCTGGCCCTTTGGCATGGACGAAAACAATCCAAACAGCAGAGCCCCGGCGTCAACCCTCCCATTTCCATCCTTTGTTTTCCAGCTGCGGTCAGTAGGAAGGCTCCCCCGGTCCCCCCCCGGACCACCTGCAAGCCACTGATCTCCATCACGCTGCAGAGCAGCACCGAGTCGGCCCAGGACACCTACCTGGAGCAGCAGGAGCACGCCAGCGACGCCAACAGCCAGTCCGGACGCAGCAACTCCTCCGACAGCCTCTGTAGCATCCGCACCGGCACTCTGGCTAAGGGCACCCTGCCCCCGGCCCCGGCCTCCGTCTGTACCCACACGCCCGTCGCCGCCTTCGTGGCCCCTCTCCCCGCCTCCGTCCCGGGCCTCGCTCTGTCCGCCTCGGTCACCCACCTCATCCCCACCACCACAGCCCCGGTGACCCCCATCCCTGCCCCTCGAGACATCCCTGTCACTACCGCGACCACCAACACCACCGCCCTCTCCGCTGTCTCCCCCCTCAGCACTACTGTCACCACCACCTCTGCCTCTACTCAGTCCCAGAATGACACCGTGAGCTGCAGGCTCATCTCAGAGAAGTTTGTCATCAGCGAGCCCAAGAGGAAACTGTCTTCCATCGGAATACAGGTAACACAGTGGCCCCTTTTTTACAGCATGGTTCCCAACGTGTTATTGATCCTGGTCATTCCTACTGTCAGTGCATGCACACATGGCTTCTGTGGATAAAGTGTAGTTTTGTTGTGCTTGGCAGGTGGACTGTGTGGTGCCCGTCCCAAGAGAGAAAGCTCTAGCCCTGACCTCGCCGCTCAGATTCCAGTCCATCGGAGTCCAAGTGGAGAACGGCCGGCCGTAAGGACTCTACTTTCTGCCATAGAGTTATTCTAATAGCGTGTTAAAGGTACTATGTGTATGAATTACGAATTCCCTTCTCATTACTGGTCCATGGGGCCGGTAAGTGAACTGCAGCGTGCTCGAGCTCACGCATTCAGACTACTGGAGTGCGAGCTCAGTGACAGTTGGTTGAGACCATAACAATCCTAAACTGAATATAGTTATAATCAAAATAAACGTTATGGAAATTACTAGGGCTGTCCCCTGAAAGTCGATGATTCAAATCATCCGTCGGGAAACCCTGCAGTCGACTCAGAGAATCTGAGTTGACTGCGGGGTTTCCCGCCATCTTCCTTTTATTTTTCTTATAATACTGTTAATATAAATTGCAAACTGCGCATACAGATCCCACCGCAGGCTTAACATTCACCATTTGCATCATAGCTCTAATGATAATAATAAAGAGAAGCTTTATTTAGACACTGTCCATGTCACTGTGGCGATTGATTCATTGTAACTTTGTTTGCTAGACAGAATCTTGCAGAGGGAAGCGGCTGCCTCCCCTTACATTATTTCTACATTTCCTCTAGGAGCGCAGTCAGTGGCGAAACAGTGCTGTGTATTCTTTCGGGCTTAATAAATGTAATCAGATCGTGAACACGGGGCTCATATAGTGGATGTTCCACCAGCCTATACATGAGCCCAGTGTTCATTATCGGACCGCATTATGGGAATTAGCCTAATTAAAACCCGACAGGAATAAGTTGGCTACAATTCCGATGAGTTTGATTGATAAACTGTTCAGGTGAGAAGGTAATGTGCGCAACGCGCAAGCATATATAAAAGGCCTATAGCCTACCAAAACAGTGTTAATAGAAAGAAAACTCATTTTTTAAACCTCCAAAAGACCTGCCCTCGCACGGCCGCCGAATAGTCGAATCTCTGGACTGAAAAGGCAGATCTGATTCAGAAAATTCAGAGTCTGGGACAGCCCTTCTAAATTTCCTCCGGTTGCGGCCCGGGCCAGGCGTCAATGTCAATTTATAGTGGGTCGGGTGCAGAATGTAATTCGCGCAACTGTTGAAATACTTAAAACTCGGTTTTAAGTATTGCAGGTGCGGGTTTGCAAAATAAGACCCGTGCAGGACTCTGGCTCTGGCACACTAGCCGCTGGTCGGAAGAACGAGTCAATAGTTTGCTCACAGAGACGTTTACGCACGCTCGATAATTAATCTCTAGGACCCTCCCCCTCCACACATTAGCCACTAACAGTAGCCATTCCCTATCCTTCTCACACTCATTGGCCTGCTACAGATTCCGGATTTGTTGACGCGCACTTCCCTGTGTAATGTGTAAAAATAAAAAAATACATGTGCGACTAGATGTAAAATTCTGTCGCATACCGGAAATCTCATATTTTGGTTGCAAAATGCGACCATTTGTACGCAAAATGCGACCATTTGGTCGCAGTCTGGAGCTCTGCAGAGCCCTGCAGTTTTAATGATAGAAATCAGCCCAAAGCTCCTCCTACGCATCGGAAAGAGTCTGGAGGGTATTATTAAGTTAAATGACTATTGTAAATGAACAATTAAGAAGATGAATGCATTTAGAAATCCTAGCCCCCTTCAAATCTATCTACGTTTCTATTCTTTTTGCGGTATGATTTACTCCCATCAGATCAGGCTCACTTATTCATAACCAGTTCCTTCCGAGGTTGTGAGGCTCCAGGCCTTTTCCTTCCTAGTGTACCTTGTTTTGTTTTCTCCTCTCCAGCCCGTTTAATCCGGCTGACTGGCCCTCAGCGCGCCGCTGTCTGTAGCCCTGTCGCGACCCACCAGCTTTTCCCAGCAGAGTCGGGGGCCAAGGTCACCCAGCAGTCAGCCCAGAGGCCCTGATTGATGCTCTGTAGCTCTGGTTCTGACAATAGTGAAGTGACCATTGTAGCGGGGAGGCTGGTCGTTCACAATCCCCAGCGCATTGTCATTTGCTCTAATCACATTTCGTCTCCGCTGCGCCGTGCAATCTTTGAAGGCAGCAGTCCATTTTGCTCTATGTGCTCTCGTCTCCTCCCCGCTACCCTCGTTCGCCACACTCTCTGAAATAGGCTCCAGTTTCCGTTTGCCTCGCCTCCGCTGCTGAAATCTATAATATGTCATTGATAATCAATCATTTCCATATTAACACGTCTGCATAATCAGAAAGTTAGGTTAATCACCACAGAGGCTGGGAAATGAGTGGAGAAGGGAATGGCCTGTAGCATAGGATCGCAGGTCAGAATCAAGCCTGGATTGGGTTAGAAGTTACTAGTTACAAGGCGTATCAACTATGAGGTTGGCACACCCAGGGCCTGGGCTCAGACACCCAGCTACGTTTCCTTGTTCCTCCACTCAATCATTCATACTTGTATGAATATGTTTGATGGCTTATGTGTGTGTGTGTGTGTGTGTGTGTGTGTGTGTGTGTGTGTGTGTGTGTGTGTGTGTGTGTGTGTGTGTGTGTGTGTGTGTGTGTGTGTGTGTGTGTGTGTGTGTGTGTGTGTGTGTGTGTGTGTGTGTGTCCAGTCTCAGCCGGGACAGCAGCATGGCCTCCAGGCAGAACACAGAGTCAGAGCCCCAGGACTCCCTGGACGCCCCGTCAGCAGTCAACTGCACCAACAGTCAGACAGCCACCAACATCAATGCCAACGGCCCCAGCGCCGACGACAGCGCCCCGAGGTCACTGAAACACACGCCCTCTGCAATGGTCAGGATACCCACGGAGCCCCTGGTGGACCCGGCGCTAGACCCCTCATCCCTCCCGCCCCCGCACCCCAGCCTGGGCACGGAGAACGGCAGCGCGCAGCCCGGGGACGAGAGCACGGGCGACGCCCTGTCTGCCGCACCCGCCTGCCTCCGCGACGGGAACTGGTTCCTGAAGCTGCTGCAGGCGGAGACGGGCCGCATGGAGGGCTGGTGTCAGCAGATGGAGCTGGAGACCAAAGACAACCCGCTCTCAGAAGAGGGTAAGGGTGCCAGACGACGCCGTGGTTTTCTCTCTGTATGATGATCTGATTTAGGTGTACAAAAGAGGCTTTGAGTTGACATTGAAGTGGCCTGGACCACTCTGGTCTCAGGCATGGGTGGTTATGGGGGAGGGGGGAGGACATGGCGGAGAGACAAGGAGACAGGCTTATTATGGCTAATGGTCTGCAGTAGCACTGCTCGTTAGGCATTAAGTAAGCACCGGTGCAGCCGAAGCCGAGCCAGAGCCGACTGCTTATCTCTCCGTTTCATCTCCCGGAACACCACAGAGGCTTTCAGAGCTGCTTTCCCTTCTGCAGCGGCCTTAAATATGCATGAGTAAAAAAAAAAAAAATGGATCCAAAAATACACTTATCAGTAGATGCTCCATAAAACTATAAATCCCCCTGCTTGTTATACATTAGATCGATGACTTCTTCCCCATGTCGATAGGCAACCGTATTCTGTGTTCTACTGCGCTTTCCTATTGGAGTTGTAGTTTGTGCTAGCTACGCGCCATAGGAAACCCGTGCATATATCTTATTTCCCTGCAAAAGATATGCAAACCAGACACGGCTGGTGTTGGCCTCGTTTTGTTTCACAGTACGCAACCCGCATGTCTGGTGCAGCTGCTCTGCTTGTCCTCACATGAGCCTGTAATGATTTTCCCCGTCCCCCTGGTGTGCAGTGCTTGGGACGGTGCGCAGTGCGGTGGGAAGCGCCCAGCTCCTCATCGCCAGCAAGTTCAAGCAGTTCAGAGGGCTCTGTGTGGAGAACCTGGTGAGTCCTGCTGGTCTTCACCATCTTCCTAACGCTCTTCACCGCTCACCCCCCTCATATCAGTATCTCGCATGCTTCTGGACTCCGGCCACTTACACACACTTTTTAACCAAGTAAATACTTGGCTCGGTAATGCGCAAGGATAAGTGGGAGGGAGAAGGCTTGGGATAGAGGCTCTTGGGTGCCAGGGGCAAACGCCCACATACATGCAAACCAGCTCACCCTGACATGCTGAAACTCGAGCAGTGCTTTGCGGTACATTTAACTTGCACTGCTGCGGTCCACTGCACCCCCTGTCGTCTGATGAGCCGAATTACAAGTCTTAACAAACCAACCCTGTCATGCCTGGTTTAGGACGTGAACTCCAACCCAAGGCCCACAGCACAAGACCTGGCCGGGTTCTGGGATCTGCTGCAGCTGACCGTGGAGGACATAAGCCTGAAGTTTGACGAGCTCTACCAACTCAAAGCCAACAACTGGGAGTTTCCTGAAAAACCAGCGATCAAGGTACAGAGAGCAATTGTACATTGCTCTTTCACAGAGCATTGGCATGTGGCATGGCAAATATAAAATTGCTTTTGTTGAGCTTTTTGCACCATGTTTGCATTTCATTCGAGTTTGGACAGGCTTAGGTTTTCTAACATTGATAAAACCAACTTATTTGACTGTATTTGAGGTCCTATATCAGATCTTTGGTTGACCAGTATGCGTGCGTCTCATTGCTGTGTGTATATGTACACCAAATCTTTAATTAGATTTACACCTTTCGGGATTTCATTGTGACTGTGCTTATGAGGAAACTGGGAAAGTAAGATGTCTTATATTTTAATGCACCTTCAGATGTAGAAATTAAATGTTGTTGTATAGGTGACTTTGCAATGACAAATAAAGTCTATATCTATCTATCTATATAAAAGTGGACTTTAAAAACTCTAAAAGAGGGAGGGAAGCAATCCAGCGTGTTTATTATCCTGTGTCCATCCCCAGGAGGAGAAGAAGCCCCTCACAGCCTCCGTGCCAAAGAAACCCCTGAAGCCTAAGCTGGCGGCGGGGAAAGACCGCAGCGTGGACTCGGCCGTGGACAAGCAGCGGCAGGAGGCCAGGAAGCGGCTGTTGGCGGCCAAGCGCGCCGCATCCACCCGACAGAACTCTGCCACGGAGAGCGCCGACAGCATAGAGATCTACGTCCCCGAAGCCCAGACCCGCCTCTGAGGGGTGGGGAGGAGCGTCTGAAGGGAGGGGAGGAGCTGAGAGGAGCAGCAACTCCTCCCCCTCCCCCCTGATCCCGACCCTCCAACCCTACTCTCCTGGAGACACATCATCACTTATGCACACAAGCTTCCCCAGACCCACCAGGCATGACCATGCAGAAGGACAGGGGCCTGCGTAGGTCTTCTCTCCAACAGAAGGCGGGCTGGGCAGCTTTCGGGGGACTTTCCAGGCCCCCATCCCTTTCCCAGACCCCCCCCTCCCCCCATAATTATTAGAGAACTGTCTTCCGGCTGCCGTCGGGACCGAAGAGACTTTTGACAGACGGATGTTTAAATCTAATGTTATTATTGTTATTAATATTGAGCGTATAATAATAATAATTATTCTCTCCCAAAATTATATCAAGACTGTCTTACTTCTATCTTGGAGAGCGACTCCAACCTCCCCTCCCGTCTTTTTATCGTTTTGTTCTTCCTTTTTCCTTGTGAGCTGAACAAACCTCTTGGTTGTACCAGAAGTTTACGCTGACACTCTACTCCCCCTCCACCCTCCAACCTCCCCCCTTGGACCCGAGTCTTCAGTAGGCAAGTCCTGCCTGGTTTACGAGCCTAGCTACCGCCACCCCAACCCCGCCCCCCCGCCCCCCCCCACACCACACACACACTCAGGACGCACACGCAGGTGTACTCGCTGTCTGCATAAGTCTTCCTATTCTCTCTTTGTAATAGGCCTGGCTGCCACCCCATCCAACGCGGTGTGTGTGTGTGTGTGTGTGTGTGTGTCGTGCGTAAGCTTCACCGTGTAATAACTTACTTACTAGGTCTGTATGATACGACTTTACTCTTTAGCAGTAGACAAAGAACGACGACAACCACCACCATCCACCAGGAACCAGAGGACGCCGGTAGCATATGTTGTTGTGAGGATCACTCCCTGGTTGTTGCCATGTTCATTTTGTAAATGTTCTACAGCAGATTATTTGTTTAGAAAGAGGTCCGTGTTGAGTACCCAGGTAGTTTTTTATAGACAGAGTACATGTGCTGTCATATTTTAGCTCTCGATGCAATCATTCACTCCACTTTCTCTCACACACACACACGCACACAACACGCACACTACAATGCTGCTTGTGTATGTGCAAGTCATTTCGTTCAAAGTCTTATTTTTTTTTTCATATTTTCTCCTTTTCTTTTCTAACGGGATATGAGAAACGACTGAGGCGTCGGTGTTGTGCACTCCAGAGAATGCAGTAAATGGATGCGTTTTAATATTCATCTGAATTTTGATGCCACCTTTCCATTCACTTTACTTTCTTTTGTACCCCTGATCATTCTACTTTGACACTGCATCCCCATGTGATGTAGGGGACCAAATCCATCACCACTTTAGCATTCCCACCACACTGCAGTAGTACGCTTCTCGGCTGGGCATCCACTTGCTCCTGGAAAGGAAATCTAACTTAGTTTAGCAATAAAAATGTAATGGAAAATGTACATTCAACGTAGCTATGGATATGTGTAATATTACATGCCCACTCTTAATTAGTTTGATAGGACCTCTTCAGTTAGGTTGCATTATTATTTTAAAAACTTCCCTTTCTCTTCTTCTGGTACTGAGGTTTTTAAACATTTATAAAATTCTCAGGGTAAGCACTTATATAAACGTCACAAACCATTAAGGGAAATACAAATATTGATGTATTATTACCACTACTCTGAAGTTGTACAAACAATAACTAGGCATGAAGAACCAATGGTTTTGGTTTACTGCAGTAACATGTGAGCGCATTGGGCTTTACTTGCCTTACTGCTCCAACTGAAGAAGAACAATTTGGTCACTCAGTCTCCTTTCTAGCAGCATAGCTTCCCTTCCCTGTCCAGACATGCACTGTTGACATGCACTGTTGACATGGAACAACTATGGTACTTTTGTTTTTTTTTTCATTATGTTTTTTTTTTTTCCATGAATTGTGTCCGACAGGCGTCTATATTTAAATCTGATGGTGCTGTAGAGGCTCGGCTTGTGTGCATATAGTGGCACAGAGCTTGAAGAGTAATTTATTCAGTTGTCGACATTTCAAAGTCTCCAAAAGGTTATTTTCAAGTGAAGGTTTATTCAATTATTGCTTTGTATGAGGAAACTGTAGTACTGCTCCATTTGAGCACCTTTTATTTTTATTTACACATTTGACAAAATTCACTGCAGTTCTCTATACTATTTCAACCACAATACACGCACTGCAATGTAAAAGTATATTTCACATTGGAAACGCCTTGTTTCAAATGTGTTTTCGCAGATTTGTCTCATGGTTATGTCAGTCGTGGGGATATATCTAAACATTTTCTTACAATAACAAATAATTTCATCTCAAACTTCTCCCACGAATGCTAGTTTGCAAACACAAAAACTGCACTCCCATTTTTTTAGATTTTACATTTCAATTGATTTCAGATATGGAAATGCTGGGATCATGACGCCAGATATTTATTTTATTCAGTTGTATTTGTATTCCATCAGCAATGGACATGTACGTCTCATTGTCCAAACATCATTAAACATCCCTTTTGCTACATGTCCTGGTCATCCTTCTTGCTATTTTATCATCTACTATCTTGGTGATATTGGCTCTTGAGTTGATATTACTAACACACCTTGACCCGGAGACTTGGATATTATTGTGTTAGCATTCAAAACATGGCCTTCCAGATGCAGATGCCATAGCTGGTGTAATTTAAATGTCTTGAATGGGTCTATTGAAAGTATGGGAAGAAAACTTGTTTCAGGAAGGCGTTCAGGATTTGTACATCAAAGTTGAAACTGTGACAGTGAAGAAGTGCTTGCATCCTTCTCCTTTTACTATCATGAGCTGGATCCCTTTATTGCTCCTTATGTTGAACTCATACGAGTGCATGACTTGATCAGGGATCTTATGAAGGTTTGTTTACCGGAACTTGGTGAGTTTCAAAAGGGCTACTCATTGGACAACAAGCAACTCTAATGGCAGAATATGTGTACATTGGTGAACACGCTATTTGGCCACCGTGTGGACATGGCAATGACTTCAAATGACTAGGTCAAAGTACTTTAACTTCTACTCTGCATATAATTGAGCCATTATAAAAAAACTGCAATTCACTTTTTTTGAGGAAGTCGGTTATAGGTATAATTAGTCTTGGTAACGCCGACAGCTGCCAATCATCTGGAGGGACTTTCAATATTTAATAATGCCGTAGCCTAGTCAAAATGTGCTTTGATTGGTTCTCACATGCGGCCTTTACCTGAAAGGGAATGCCGCTGTTATCAAATTATGTTTACTGATGTGCCATCCCCAAATTCTGAATAGGATGCGTAACAAACGAGTCATTACATAGGGCTTGATCAACCTCGTTCCAGGGCGTAATCGACTCACGACCGGACGTCTGGACCGTGATGAGTTTTATTGGCCAGAGAGGGGAACATATAAGTTAGTGTTACATCGGTTTAGCGGCGAGGGAGAGGTCGGGACTGTTGATAGAAATATATCCTTTTTTCTCCTTGTTATTCTTGTAAATGTATTATTCTCCTCGCTCATAGTAAGTGATACCAGAATCTGCATGCTGGTAGAAAAGGATAAAGCTACAATTCAGGATCCTATCTCAGCCCAAGCGATGAGCGACTACCATAAAGACTACCTATTATCACTTGATCTTGAACTCCCTCGATGATTGGCTGTCGCCTTACTTTCAACAGTTCGAGGGCTCATTCAGGATTCTTGGGGAGTTTTGCTGTTGCCATCCTTGACCTTTCCATGCACTTATAATATCCTATTTCATCATCACAGCGTACTAGACTGGGATTATTCAAGGCGTTAGCTTGACTATTTAACAATTGATCGAAAGCATCACCATGAAAACCCGAAATTACGTTTGACATGTCCTCTCAGAGATATAACTACGTTAACGAGCAAAAAATATGTATTTCAAGATAACCCTGTATTACACACGGTTTAAAATGTAAGCACATAGCCCATCGGACAGACGAGGGGCTGTGTCATGTTAGTGTGTATTAGTTAGAAACTGTGGTGGGGCTAGTTTCTATTAAGAGAATAAAGATTATTGATTGAAATATGTTTGTTATCTTAATATGGAGTGAGAATAAGATTTGATGTCTTGACCCTGCAGGGCATAGGCCTAATAATAAATAATATATAATTGTAGAATAATATATAATTGTAGAAAAATAACCGCAGGGGTTGTTCATGAATCCTAACATTCATGAGCAACATCAAGCAGTGCAAATGCCAATAATCATTTTTCTTTTTCTTTTTAATCTTTTTTTTATGTATTGTTACGCCAGTAAACAAATTCCAAGGGCAATAAGCTCTGACCAACCCTCCTCTCATGGACTCTTCACTGCCCTGGAGGCAGTGCTCCACTTCCTGCACCACGGACGTCGGGGAGGAGCAAAACACCGAAGGGGAAGACAGAGCAGTGTTGCCAGATTGGCCCTGATTTCCCGCCCAATCTGGCAACACTTCCCAACATGTGTTGCCAGATTGGCCCGGAAATCCGGCAACATTTCTGGCACAATCTGGCAACACCGAAGGCAGCGATATCCAGGCGATTGCGCTTGAATATCATAGTTACAAAGAAAAGGAGTGGAACCAACACCTGCACCTGCGCACTCTTCGGTAACTAAAGCCAATCCTGATAGAAATCATAGCTTCGCGCAAGTTTGCGTTACTGCGGTATGATGATGATGTTGAAGTACCGATGCTGATGCTCCATCGCGAGTGGTTCCATAGGCCAACACTGCCTCTCTGGTGGCACCGATGGTCCAACCTCGGATGTTATTAGCAAATTGGATATTTATTTGGCTTCCCCATGCCATTGATAAGCTTTATTCAAACGATTCAATGGTAATATATTGGTCGAAATGTTTTTCCTATACGTGATACTGATGATGGGTTAGTAGCGGTCGTGGCTCAGGCTCAAGATCGATGGTTAGAATAAAACTAGTAGGAACTTGATGCGGGAGATCACCGTGCACGACCCGGCAGGGTGACGCTGACCTCACTGACTAGTGACACCTGACCCCTAATACCCAGCCAGCAGCGACCAACTGCCAGCAGTGACCAGGTCGGGACAAGGACGAAGTGAGCATGGCTTCTAGTCAGAACAGATCCGCGCCAGCAGTGGATATCTCCGCTGAAGTCAAGAAGACTGAGCTCAGGCCCAATGAGAAAAAATGTTGTGAGTATAAACCTGCAATCAGATTTTGACCTGGTACACAAACATGTATGCAGACTCTGCACCCTGTCTTCGACTTGAATGAGTAAGTGAGTGAGTGAGTGAGTGAGTGAGTGACTCAGTGACTCAGTGTGATGTTCAAGAAGCACTTGAACCTTCCCAGAGGAATTCGAAAAATGTTTATCTTCGCTATTGTCAACAAAAGTTAATCTACAGAAGTAAAATCTATGGGCAAGCCTGTTCTTGTCAAGAAAGAAAGAATTCACAGATGTTTTGTCGTGAAAAATCCCAGCCATTATTTTCCATTCCATTTTAAGAGGGGACAATGGATTAACAAATATGGTTGCTAGGCAGCAGCCCCCAGAAACAATGTTCAAGGACGAAATGCCTGCAAACTTCCTCTTAGGTAGTACCTGACTTTAAATCTATTGGCTGTTCCTTACAATCTTACTAAGCAAACACACCACAATATTTGGTTCAGCCATTCTTACAAGTGCGTAGTCAAATGTCTTCATGGAAATATTTTCTCGAAAAAGGCTATAATCCTTCCAAATAATGAATCTGTTGAATCGATGCATTGGTCTTTATCTTCGGCAAATTATGCTTTATTGTAAAGTAATGAAGATTAAATTGTATTGATAAACATTATGCTACATGTCGATGGGAAAGTTATGCTGAATCGTCATGTTGAAATGTCCTTGACAATCAAGTTAATACTGTCGTGATGTGCTTCTGTGTGTGTGTGTGTGTGTGTGTGTGTGTGTGTGTGTGTGTGTGTGTGTGTGTGTGTGTGTGTGTGTGTGTGTGTGTGTGTGTGTGTGTGTGTGTGTGTGTGTGTGTGTGTGTGTGTGTACACACCTATGTTGTGTACACAACTGGCAGCGTGGGCCTCCTACATGACCAATTCACCGACGGTGATCGTGATGATCGGTTTACCGGCCCGGGGGAAAACCTACATCTCCAAGAAACTGACACGCTACCTCAATTGGATAGGAGTACCGACCAAGGGTTAGTAAGAGCCCAACCTCAGGGCTAGTGGGGCCAAACACAAGGGTTAGTATGAGCCAAACATCAGTGCTGGTGGGACTAAACACATGGTGGTCGTTTGAGTGCACACCACCTGTTGTCGCAGTTCTCGCAATACATTATTCATAAGTTCCTGAAAAGAGGTTAATGGCCTAGAGGCAGCAGAACAATACACCGAACCAGCCCAGTGGCTGCAGGTTTTGATCAGATTTAATTTTGGATTATAAATTGTTGGACCAATGATGAAATCCATTTTCAATCACGAGAAACTTGATCCTTTGGAAGATCATGTTTTCTTGCCTGAGAGCAATATCTAGACTCCACACACTTGCTTCAAGGTAAATATTCTTTAGACTTTTGGAATGTGTGTTGTGTGTGTCAACCCATGGTGGAAAACTGGTTTGACAGAAAAAGAAAGGTGACATGGTGGCTCGGTGCAGGAACATTTATACCACTGTAATGTTCTTGCTCCTCTCTCTTCCAGTGTTCAATCTTGGAGTTTATAGGAGGGAAGCGGTGAAGTCGTACAAGTCCTACGACTTCTTCAGACATGATAACAAAGAGGCCATGTTAATTAGAAAGTAGGTACATCGCTCTGCTGGATCAGTTTGTCATGTTCAAGATGTTGCGTACACAGCGGATTATCCATAGCATTCTGTCAGCTACAGCTAACTAGCCGTGCAGGAAGTAGTCCATTCACAAGCCCAAATCCTGATCATGAAGCCTAGTTGACGTTTAACCTGATTAGCAAATCATTTGTTATTGCTGGATGTTTTGTATCTTTTCAATCAATACAATACAGATGGTGTATCCTTGTTCTAATGAGAACAGTCTGCTCTCTGATGACATTTCTTTGATGTATGATGTGTAAATGGGTAATTGATGGGTTCATGTCCTCCTTGTAGACATTGTGCTCAGGTGGCCCTTCAGGATGTCAAAGCCTATCTCAACGACGAGGGAGGACAGATTGCAGTAAGACAAAATGTCAGACGCATGTTGTTTCCAATTTAATAAGTGATCCATTTATTTTAATGTTTTTTTTTTTTTAATGAAGGTGTTCGATGCGACCAACACAACCAGGGAAAGGCGGGAAATGATTCTAAATTTTGCAATAGATAATTCTTACAAAGTAAGTTACATGATATTTGTTATACTTGGATTGACTTTAAAGTCTTGACAGTGTGTCTTCCAGAAATGATTTTGATATATCTATGCTAATTTGATAGATTAATTAAAAGGAGTGTTGTTATGTAATTGAGCTCTTTTGGGCTATAATTCATAAATTATTTTTTTATTGTATTTCAGGTGTTTTTTGTGGAGTCTGTCTGTGACGACCCAGACGTCATTGCCACAAATATTATGGTAAATCCAATATAATCTGTAGGCTCTATATTAAAACAAACTTCCAGTCGAGCGAATGCTTATGAACTGTTGTATGTAAACACAAATACAAAATGTCTCCATTCCAGGACGTGAAAGTGTCCAGCCCAGACTACCCCGAGAGGAACCGAGAGAGCGTCATGGAAGATTTCCTTAAGAGAATCGAGTGCTACAAAGTGACCTACCAGCCCTTGGATCCTGATGAACATGACAAGTAGGTTCATGATGGCTCGCCTACTCCTGAAACACATGTCGTTACATGGCGATGGTCATGAACCTACATATCACTATTTCTCATAGCGGTGGTTAGGAGTTGTGTCGCAGATCAGGCTCAAATGCCATAATTGAGTTGAGGTATAAATCTGCGTGTGAATACTGTATGTGCCACAAGGTTTAGGAAACTCAATCAAATTTCAACTTTAGCTTGAAAAGATGCAAACATTTTTTATAGAAGCTATTAGGGGTGGTTAACTCTACTTATTGGGAGATAATAAAATAATACCAGCATCTCACCTGGACGTTGTTTGTTTGCCACATATTCTGTAGTGGATGTTACATCTGTTGTAAATACTTGTTATCTTTCAATGTTTGATGAGAACCTGCGTTTACACGATTCTTCCAATAGGTGGAGGCAATTAATTTACAATACTAGTTTCGGCAAACTGGCAGGTTGCTAAATTGCAAATTTTGATTTGAGATAGTATTTTAATAATAGTAATCTAACCTTTCTAAACAGGTTTTCATTATTCATATTGCATGGCAATAAGAAGGAAGCAAAGAAAGAGATTAGAAGAAAATCACTGTAAATGACTAAGAACTGTAACAACCTGACCAGAATGTGAGGATAAAAACTGTAAAAGAAAATAAGCATTAAAGGTAAAAACATGACTCAAAGTGAAAGCATGAATAAAAACACAAATGAGCCTACATATATTGACAGCATGGCTGTTTCTTACTCTAGAGATGATGACTACAGGACGTACAGATATGTATACCATATAATGCCTGACCATCGCCCCCTGCTGGTTCTCCCCAGGGACCGCTCGTTCATCCAGGTGATCGACGTGGGCCGCCGCTTCCTGGTGAACCGGGTGAAGGACTACATCCAGAGCAAGATCGTGTACTACCTCATGAACATCCACGTCCACTCCCACTCCATCTACCTGTGTCGCCACGGCGAGAGCAGCCACAACGTGGACGGCCGCATCGGGGGCGACTCTGAGCTCTCTGGGCGCGGCAAGCAGGTGGCTACCGGTCTCGCTTAATCATGGAGGATTACTTGGATAGAGTTATAGCCACAGCGTTGTCTTATGCTTGAGCCTGGTTGGTTGATTAACGTTTCAAGGGTGTTTGTGTTGATGTCATAAACGACTGACCATTTTAATGATTCAGAATCTGAGAATCCAACATTAACGGAAACCGTCAAATATAACTATTGACCAGGTGTTCTCAGATCTTCCGATATTCTCACTCAAAAACAAGCTAGTACACAGCATAAATGGAAGATTGAATTGCCGCCTGAAATAAATGTCATTTTTTAGAGTGAATACCACCTAGTCCATTCTCAGTTGGGAGTACTATAATACTATCGGGCCATACCACAATGTCTTGACCCAGGAAGAGTACCTGGGTCAAGATTTGATTATTTTATTCAACTCGAGGTTTGTTTAGAGATACGTTTAGGCAGAGTTTCCAAATATTGGCAGGAAATCCAATCCAAACCAATGCAACAATAACAATATAAACATGATGAGACACAAAAAAGGGGAAATATCAAGAACCTATTTGAGCCCTCCATTGAAAGGTCAGGGTGAAAACAATTTAACGGGAATAAAGCCAAACCATTGCAATTGCAACATACAGTCACTAGATGGCGATAAAGACAATAAAAACAATTTACCCATTTCCTGTGAAACCCTCTCTTTAGCCAATAAGGAGTCGGCCTGACTCAGTCAACAGGGCTGACCTCAGCTTTGGTTAAAGTGTTTGGGGTCTCAAGAAACAAGATTTTGCCTTGGGAGGGCGAAGATGTTTTGAGAAATGGGACGGACTCTCGTAGTGTGGGGGGACTGACTAGCTTGGGGGGATTACGGCGGAAACAGCCAATTAGAAGTGGAGTGATATGTTGAAATCAGTGGGGTCTAAGCACTCGTATATGTTTGTGTAGAAAGGAAAATGGTCCCTATTGGGTTGCATGTGCACTTGCAAAGTTCTGAAACATTAAATGCATTATTTTGCTTAGGGTTGGATTTGTGTTGGTTTAATAGATACATCATTTAGAATGTTGTAGTTCTAGGGGTGCTTCACATACATTTTTCCCCCATGTTTAAAGGCATTGCGGCCCCTTTGCTCTTAGTAGGGAGTAGGGTGACTCGTATACGGGTCCTCTCGGAAGGAAGAGGTTTAAATGATACTCTATAAGACTTCCCCATCATCTATGTTTATTTCAGAGAGACACAGCCGTCTTTAGCCTGTACAGCTCACGTTGCTCCCTGTGTCTCCGTCAGTTTGCGGGGGCGCTGCATGGCTTTGTGGAGGAGCACCACCTCTCTGACCTGAAGGTGTGGACCAGCCAGCTAAGGAGAACCATCCAGACCGCCGAGGAGCTGGGCGTGCCCTACGAACAGTGGAAGATCCTGAACGAAATAGACGCCGTACGTGGGGGGGGGGGGGGGGGGGGGGGGGGGGGGGGGGCAGGTCGGAGCCTGGAAACATTCGATGATAATTGTGCTGGAAGCAAAATTGTAATTACTTAAATTGGGCATAATGTTTTTTAAGTCTGCGTATAAGCATTTACATTTAGGGCATTTAGCAGACGCTTTTATCCAAAGCGACATACAATAAATACATTTAAGCATCCTCATAAGCATCCTTGAGGATTTGGCCCTTACCACCACCGGCTCATTACCTGCTCATTAAAGGAGCTATCTGCATTATTTCTCAAGGAGATTACAGAATTTGCCAACCATACGATGGTCAATCGTGCACGGGCATAACAGCGTGGCTGGGCATAGAAAACCAATTGGGACCTTGACTTTGGAGAGCATTTCCCTGATCGGTAGCTACAAAACTAGCCCTGATTGGTTCATTCATACTGATTCAGCATTATTGTACTCATCGTGTGTGTATGTGTGTTTGTGTGCGTTCAGGGTGTGTGTGAAGACATGACCTACGAGATGATCAAGGAGAAGCACCCAGAGGAGTTTGCCATGAGGGATCTGGACAAGTACTTCTACCGCTACCCCGGAGGAGAGGTGGGCCTTTCTGTCCCAAGGGCCTTGACTGTTTTCAAACTCTCTGTCGTTGTAAATTATACAGTCAGATATTTATCATCATTCAGTCCAGTATAATTCAGATAAGTACACATGTGTTAGGAATAGGTCAAGAACCAATGACCCCATAGTTTGAAAATAACTTACGACGGGCGGTGATGGCGAACCCGAGGTTGCTTGCAGCCGCAAAAGTTTGGAGCATATAGGGCTTGTACATCGTAACGTTATGTCGTAATGATCCCCTCCATTTTTGAAGCATAGGAGCACTGGAACGTAAGTTGTTGTGTTGGTAGTAATGTTTTTTTGGGAATTGTTGAGGAAATAATCGTGAAAGGAATGTCATCGTAGGAGGTCATTGTTATGTTTGTCCTCTCAATATGCAAACAAAAATCCCATGATGCATTCTGATATACAAGCCCTATTGCATATTGTTTTTGCCTTGACAAGGACACATCTGTTAGATAGTTGTATAGGCCATTTTTGGTAATGTTGTCCTTGAACTGAACGCATTGCGATGGAACTGTTAAAAGGCTTCCTGTTATTGAAGTCCAGCTATTGTAAATAATACACACCCTTGGAGTTTTATTGACTTAATTAAATATTTAACAATGCTGGGCCTAATTTGGTATTGTGTTAACCAAAACATTTCTTATTTTTTGTGTTTATATTTGCACATATAAAGTTCACAACACAATTACTTCAGTTTTAGCAGCGCTGCTATTGTGGATGAACTTAATGACAGTACTTAATTAACGTGGCCTCCCCCTCCCCCTGGTGTGTGTGCAGTCCTACCAGGATCTGGTGCAGCGGCTGGAGCCGGTTATCATGGAGCTGGAGAGACAGGGGAACGTCCTTGTCATCTGCCACCAGGCCGTCATGCGCTGTCTCCTGGCCTACTTCTTGGACAAGAGCGCTGGTAAAACACGAAAAACATTAATTACAGTGTAGGAAAAACATAAGCCCGACATTTATTTGTCAATAAACACACCCAGGAAGAGTCTAAGTCATGGATGGGTGGATGATTGCAGGAAACAAGTGTTGACGCTGCTGGCTATTTAAAGATAAACCCAGACTGAGGTTAACCATGACGTTGCAGGGAGTGGTGTTTACCAAGAGCTCAGACTGCTCCCTGGAAAGATTCGCCTACACAGGCATTGCACACATCCCACCTTCGTATTTCCAACATCTGGAATTCTACTGAATACAGGGTATTTGTAAGTTGTGGGGGAACATTCAGATACAAAAAAAACAAAACAAGAAAGAACAAATTAAATGGTTCATATTCTGCTATAATGTTATTTTGTTTATATTGAGGTTTGGCGTTTGATACTGTGAGGTTGGGGGAGAAATAGACCTGCGAGGGCTCTTGCTCTGGCGCTTCCTGGTGGTGTACTGTTATATTATTGCAATAATGTGACTGCCATGCTGCCATCATATTCCATTATGCTACTTTGATGTACTTTCGTAAACCTGTAGGCAGCCATTCAGAAATGTGCTTTTGCTTTGTAAAGGTTCAATATCAATACAATTTTCTTTCTTTCTTGCCAAAAAACTATATACAGTATACATATATTAACATTGTACTATTAACTTTGACATATTCCATAAACCAATATAGATTCTCCAAACTGAAACACACACACCAACTCTCTGAACATCTGAACTGCCCCAAACAACCAACAGACACTATATTTGCTCGTACTTGCCTTACATGAGTCACTTCTGCATTACGAGTCCACACTCTGATTACAACCCTTTGTTGCCCCAGATGATCTGCCCTACCTGAAGTGCCCTCTGCACACCGTCCTGAAGCTCACCCCCGTGGCCTACGGTAGGAGATTCACTCCGGGGCAAAAGCCTATTGCATCGTCAGCTGTTTGATCATTTGTTTGGTTGGGATGTACTTTGGGTTTTGATTTATTTTCCCTCTGTACCATGTTGTTGCAGGTTGTGAAGTGGAACAGTTTGACTTGAAGGTGGAGGCTGTTAACACGCACAGAGACAGACCTTTAGTAAGTGGGCCCTTGTATTTATGCATAATACTGCTGTGCTCCGTCTCCTGCAACTTTTCCGTTCCATTTCACTACATACCTTTTGAGGGGAAGGGGCTGTGGACATCTGCGTGATGTGTCCCATCCGTCCACTACTTAGAAGTATGGGCCTGATCCCCCACCCCCACATCAGATGTGGTCAACATTAAAACCCTGAGGGCCTGGCAGCGTCCACAGAAAGTTCCCTCTTTAAATCACACGTGCCCAATAACATGGGCATCTTGTTGAGTCTGAACTGGCGTCAGAGACATATTGGAATGAGGTTAGACTTGTTGTGTCCCTATTTGGCTGGAGATACTGGTAGTTGTACCATAGTGTCCTCTCTGATAAAATGGGTTGCTTGTCAGTGGTTGTTTTCTTTGCTCTCATCTCTTTCACACGCAAAGTCATAGTCTGACACAGTCCACGGCTCATCAGAGTTCCCAGCAAACAAACCGATAAACGTACAAAAACAACTGAGATAATTTTGGAACATTTATTCATGGATCTTTTTCTAAATAGGTCAAGGGTCAACCAGATGGCGTGCCGACGACCTCCTCCCGGCGGAACAGCTTCACACCGCTGTCAAGCCAGGACCAAGTGAAGCGACCTCGCATGTACAGCGTTGGTAACCCCCCGCTCAGACGGGCCCAGGCTCCTACTCTTCCCAGCATGCATTTCTCCGAAGCCTCTGAGGTACCAGCGCTTCTGGCTTCTAAGTCACATTAATGTTTGAAAATGTTGTGTTTATGTTATGAAAGAATTATGTCGAACATTGTTGAGGGGGAAAAAAAGGTTTGAGGTATAGAGTCTTGGTAGAATAGACCTTTTCACCCGCCATCAAGATGTTGGACCAAATAGACTAGGTACTACAAACACAAATTTCATGTAAACATTCTCCTTTCTAATAACCGTACATCAACCAAAGTCACTTTCTAAGTAGTAACACTTGTTAAACACCTGAACTGCCATGAGGGGGTCATTTTGACTGCTGGTAAATTTATACAAAATCTGAATACTTTTTGTAAAGTTTCAGCATTGTCCGCCCTTCCATGACTTTGATTTCCAAAGTTTACACTTGTTCTTGTTCTGAACGTTCAGAAATTAAAATGATGCTGTAAACATGATCCCCGTTGTAGCTGCAAGGCCGCACCTTTCCTCCAGACTAATAATGAGATCCACAGTAGACTCAACTATTATTCATTTGCAGCAATAACTAGTTATTTTAAGGCAATGCTTATTATGGGCAACTGTGATGACAGTACTTCATTTTCTTGTCGTGTAAATTTGTACTAGTTTTGTACAACCCGTCTACAGGAAAATACTGTTCCTTCTTGGGATTGTTTTGCCTGTTCACTGATTGTGCAGAATATAATCATTGATACCAGCGAGGTCGTCAGTAGAATACAGCATCAGGCCTCCTACGTGTTCGGCCTTCACTGTGTAGCCCTTGGCCATCTGGTCATAATGTCAATCTCAAATCTAAAATTGGCTACATTTATAATACAACATGTACTTCCCAACCGTCTGATCAGAGCATTAATCTGAATTAAGCATAAAGGCTTGCAGTGTGAACAAGGCCAAAAATGTAGCTCACGCATTATACCCAATAGTTAAATACATAATTGAACTCGAGGCCTTTGCAGCATGTATTTAAACTATTTTGAGAAGCTTATTGGGCAAGACTTTTCTTCAAGTTGAGTAGTCTACCACAGACTCTTGCAGCAGTGCAGCACAACGTTATCTTTGTCTATGACAAGAAACAATCAAAAATATCGGGGCGGTCAAATGGTAGTTCAGGGGAACCAGCGCCTAGTATTAAAGACAAAGAAGACAAGCGGAATACCAGACCGATGGTTTCCACATGGCTCTGGAAGCTCCCACTTCACAATATTAACCCAGGCGCAGCCAACCAAAACATCTGCTTCATCTTGCTCTCTCTTTCTTTCTCTCCTTCATCTCCCCCAAACACAGGACAATCTGAATGGCTTCGGCCCAGCAGAAGCAGGCGACGGAGTGCGGAATAAGATGTTAGAAAAACCTCTAGCATGATAATGGTTCTCATCTTGTATCTTGGGTATTCATCTAGCTCAAATCAGCCATTTAAGGTCACGTCTATTTTAGAACTGAGGAGGGAGGGAGGGAGGGGGGGTGTTGACCGGGTCTTGCCTTCTGCGTTGCCATAGTTGTTGTTGTTGTTGTGTTAGATTGATGAGCGAATTAGATGAGCGAATGAGAGTAAGTGTCTAAAAACAGCAGGTATGAATCGTATAAATAATGAAGTGAACGAATGAGGTTAATTTATTATGTTTTAAATGTGGTCTGAATGGTGGGCTAAGCTTCACTGTAATCGCTGAACCACTTGTTAATCATGTCAAATCTGTGCCTTGTGCCGTTCAACGGCTGATTGTTCAAGGAAAGCCTCACACAGCCTTGGTTTGCTGCAGATTAAAATTCCTTTTCTGTCTTTTTTTCCATTGTTTGAAGGTGAACAATGATTTTAGCAATCTGAAATGTAAAATGTATTTTGCTTCAGATTCATAATGTACATATTTAGGGGAACTTGTAGTTTTGTATAAAAACCTAATATGGAAAAATGTAACACCACTGGTTTTTTGTCAAATGTTTTTCTCATTGATGCCTGGTTGTTTATTCTATACAGTTTTGCAATAAGTGTTCATTTGTGACATTAATGATTCAATGTTATCAGACTTTATGGCATAGGTAATCTGATCTAGAAGATGTTAATATCTGTCCATTTTCCATGATACGTTATTGATGTAGATAGTTAAATGAAGTTTGAAACGGCTTTGTCTTTTTAGAGCCTTTATCATAACAGGAAATTCCTTTCCTTCTGGACAAAGAGGGTTTAAAAACATCAAAATTAAAAACAGTTAAGCACTTGCCATCAAATAACTATTCTCAAATGGGTCCTAAAACTATTTTCTAGCAACATCAGTTTTAGCAATACAAGCAAATTTATAGACTATATATTTTTAGAATCGGCTCAGAAGTCTTTGGTATGAAGAGCTGATATGAGCCAAACAACTTGAGATATTTGGCAGCATTCTGTTTAGCATTCCAACTCTTCCTGGTCTCAGAAGCGATGCTAATTATAAGTTGATACTAATCAAAAAAAATCAGGAGGAACTTTGAAAACACTCAAAATTGTTTGACTTTGTATCATCTAATCCAAAGGAATACTACTTGGAATCACACCAGTGGGCTAAGAGAAGAAAGCAGCTCCCTTGGTCGCCCCTTTGCAGAGGGCCTCTTGGCAAGCTGAAATCTCTGCAAGGGCTTGTTCACACTACCTCCGTCCGTCCATTTGGCTACGTGGCCTGCGTCAAAAAGTTGAGAAATGTTCAACTTTTCAGGCAGCGCCGGATCCGTCGGCCAATCAGATCGCGGTTATGCAAACACACTTTCCTGGATCCATTTTGCAATAACAAGCAGGAAGAAGCAAGAAAAATCTGTCCGTTATATATTTTTAAAGAAATGGTGAGTAATAGGATAATTGTTTTTAGTCACCTGCTGTTTGTGTCCTCTTTTGTATTAATATCCACACATCGGCTTTGTAGAGCGATTTGATTGGCTGCAGTATAACTCTACAAAGACTGATCTCCTATACGTCAGACACGCCCTCGCCATACGCCAACGGACGCATGTAGTGTGAGCAAGGCGGCCTTCCTCCTCCCTATCAAGGGTACTGGGAAGGATCCTGATTATGGATCCGTTTGACCAGACTATCCAGAGAATTGCCACAAATTTCATGAGGAACCAGTGTAAATACCTTGACACCACTGTCCTGGATCATTGTTGCCTTTTGAAGCAAACACGGATATAATCATCAAAAAGTGCCAACAGCGTTAATATTTCCTGAGGAGCTAAACTCCTTGGGGGTAAACAGAAATGCCCTCAATCCTCAAGCACGATCATGTTCTCGTTTTCTTCATCTTCTGGTTCTAATGTCTTACAATCCAAAACAAGAAACACGTTCAAATAGGCCAGCCCTTGGGTCTCTGACCTCACTGCCTGGCCAGCAAACGCTTCAGTCAGCCCACTCCATCCTACACCCCCCCATGTCCTACACAAGGCCTTCGAACTGCTGTTCTCTGGTAGGTGATATATGAAGGCAACCTTCACACTGTAGGCTGTTTAGTAGGCTGTTTGCCTACTAAACTCCAGGCGGCCCCCTCTTTCTCCTTCACCTGGGTGCGATCACCACATCTAATGGTCCTTCACAGTACGACCCCCCCCCCCCCTTTCCACAGCCATTGTGCTTTCCACTACCTTTTAAGATTTTATGATTTAAGACTTTCAGAGCCACTTTTGGTCACTGCTGTGTATATTTCTGTGTCTGGCACGCGGCCACCCCATCTCTACTGTCTGGTAGCTTCAGAAATCGCCCCTCTGGATAAATAAGGTTTTTTGAATTGAATTGTATTGTTTGAAAACAGGTCTGGGGACGTGCGCTGGCGGGAGCACGTCTCTGTGGTCGGGGGGGTCGACGTCGTACCCCCTGGGGCCCAACACCCCGGCTGCATAGCTCCACTCACCACTGCTCGCAGAGGGCCACCAGGATCAGGCCCGACCAGTCGTAGCGCGCTCTGTCCATCAGAGGCCGCAAGGGGGCTACTGGGGGGAAAGAGGACGCCAAACAGGTCCCTCTGCGCCTGGCCTCCTCTAGATCTCTGTCACGACCTGAGGACGGAGACCCCGGTCCGCTGCCATGGGCTGGTATATACATATATATATATATCGTTACGTCACACAGATTTTTGCAAGTGAAGAAGGAGAGCGGAATACATTATCTGTTCTGAGAAGCTATGATCAGACAGGAACAGTTGTGGTTAGCAAATGTAGGCTTCCTGATTCTGAGGCATGAGTAGTACCGAGCCCCACCCAAATGTAAGCTTACACAACAGCCTGACAAGAGCATGGGAAAAACGTTTTTTTACGTCATGCCAAACCTTTAGGTTTAGGGAATGTAAACTTGAATAACCTAACATTTTGGTAAAACGAGCCCAATGACTGTTAGTCATGTCTCAAATATGAAAAAAAAGAATTGAAAAAGAATACACTTTCACACAATCTCTATTATGATCTTGCTTACATCACTGAAGGTGTCCCGGTCTCCTCCTAACGGCAGACCCCCCAGTGGTATTTATCTCTTCCTTTTCAACGTAATGTTCCGAAAAGTAGAGTATTATTATTTTCAAATTAATTTAAATGAATCCAAATACCAATGGCTAAACAATAGGCCTACACCCTGTTTCCAATGTGTTTGGGCTCCCGGACACCTCCCACTACTTATACTCGACCTTATAGTGAAGATGTATCCTTCGACAGAGCAACATGGCACCGATGATGATGAAGGTGGGGATGCTCTTGTTTCTTGCGCTTTCGATCCACGCTGCAGGTAATTTAGCCCTCCCCCAACCGCTCAATTGCTTCGGAGTTTTTAAAAACTTGAACGTTTTTAAAAAAATCTACTTAACTTTCTCTTTATTTAACAGCACGTCGAAAACAAGGAAACGCTTGTGAAAATAGGCAAAATGGTGAGTTCACAAAGGTAACTGCCAACAACTACAAAGAGACGAGCGCCGTGACCAATGAAGAGGAGCTGTACGACTGCTCAACTACACAGACGACCAAGGGGGTCCTGAGGTGTCTGGAGGGGCAGTGGACGAAGTGCCGCCGTGAGTAGCTCACCTTCCCCAAATGTATCTTGTTATGTTCTTTCGTGACATTGAAATAGTATTGCATAAGTGCGTGCGTCAGTAGGCTGTTTTATATTACGACTGCTTCAAATTTCGATTTGCACAGTCCTCGTTTAAATGACCCACCCCCTTTTTGTAATCTCCGTTGTGAACGTGGAACAATAAAGCCCTTTATTTTATTTATTTATTTTTTAAGGTAACGCTCCCACGATTTTCTATTGGCCGGTACTCTTGTCTATTAGATGTATGTATCAGTCAGCGCTTTCATTTCGTAGCCTATTACATGGTCTACTATTGAATACGAACTATACAAATATATACATAAATGATAGATAGTGTCCGTACAGAGCTGGGCCAGGGCAGTAGGGAGTAGGAAACCGGTCAAGGGGCCAACAGGGGTGAGTCATTTCGATTCTGCTACGCCTACCCAGAATATCCAAAACAAAAGTAAACACACTATAATACTCTATTATGATTATGACAATGATACTTTACATTTTTTTAGTGGATAATATCTGCATTTTTCGAGTTTTATATTCATCTTCATTGTTGCACTTATTGTGAGTTACATTTGTAATGATTCAAAGTAATATTGTTTTGTCAGAAAGAAACATTTCTAAATACTTTCCATTTACAGCTGATTTAGTTTTTTAAAAGAGTGTTTCATACTCCTCACTGGTATAGGTATAGCCCAAATTGTTGCTACTATTCATATTTGTTTGGTTGAAACATAAATTAACAAATACATATTGTCAAAAGAACAAACATTACAAACATGCTATTTTAATTGAAAGCACGTTTTCTTCCTTTCCAGGGGTCTGCGGTAGGCCAGTTAGCACCGATGCCAATGCCTACCTTGAAAACAAAGAGACCAGCTTCGCCCCTGGAGTCAAAATCCGCTACTCGTGTGCCGTTGGATATGCTCTGTCCGGGGGCAATCGACACCGAAGATGTTTACCTAAAACATTTACATGGTCGCCTTTAACCATAAAATGTGAACGTAAGAAATTCTCTGTGGTTTCAACCTTATTTGAACAACCTACCGTAGCCTATAGTTTATAGGTGAATTCATCATTAATTATTACATAAATAACTCCAGTATCGCATTCAACAGAGGTAGATGTTTATGAGGGTCCTGACCACCAGATTGATGATTTCATCTTTCACACCAGGCAGTTCATGTGGCTCTGCTGGAGAGATCCTGAACGGAGAGGTCATCTATACTGGAGTAGAATTTGGACATACAGCCACAACAGTCTGTGCCAAGGGGTAAGAGGTGTGTGCGTGCGTGCGTGCAAGACTGCGTGCACGTGTGTGTGTGTCATTCAAATGAGCCATTTGATTATTTTGTGATGTATGGAGAAAGAGTGTAATATAATCTGTAGCTGTAACGGCTTCCCGCGCACCATTACCAGATACTTGCTGGTGGGAAAGGCCAACAGGACCTGCTTGAGTGGTGGTTGGGATGGACGTCCAGCCTTTTGTGAAGGTCAGTGTCACCCCAATACGCAGTAAGGTCACCTTCCAGAACCTTTTTGGTATTGTTTGTATTTCTGCAGCCTTCGTTTCATCTCTGTGTGTGTGTGTGTGTGTGTGTGTGTGTGTGTGTGTGTGTGTGTGTGTGTGTGTGTGTGTGTGTGTGTGTGTGTGTGTGTGTGTGTGTGTGTGTGTGTGTGTGTGTGTGTGTTTGCGCACACGTGTGTGTGTGGTGTCGTGCGTCCCCTAGCCGTGCAGTGTACCAAACCAAAGACCAACACAGAGACATTGGGCCCCTGGAAGGCCTCGTACACGTACAGACAGGTCCTGATGTTCCGCTGCCGTCAGGGCACTCTTGTGGGCCAGAAGGCCATCTCGTGCAGCGAGAACGCGACCTGGAGTGCCCCCCCTCCCGTCTGCAAAGGTACCACTCCACATCCCCCCCATGAGAACAAAGATCATTTTAATCCATTATTTGATTTAGGTTTAGTTAGGAACTAGTAAGTATATTGTTGCTTTAGCTTTCCTAGTATGTCATATTTAAGCCTTATGCATTACTACGGGATAACCTTAAAGGAATACTTCACCGGTGGAGACATGAATCTGTATTGAAAGTCGAATAGTAGCATCAATTTCAAATGTTGTGCCCCCTTGACCAAGGAAAGGGAGACAGTGACATTTTGGCGCTTGCGGATTGAAGACGACAACTCCCACAATGCCAATCAGCATAACATAACAGCCAATCAGCGTTCACTCCCTGAGGGACGTAACATAACAGCCAATCAGCGTTCACTCCCTGGGGGATGTAACATAGCAGCCAATCTTCGTTCACTCCCTGGGGGACGTAACATAGCAGCCAATCAGCTGCTATGTTACGTCGGCCAGAGTCCTGCACGGGTTCGGGTACCCGACGGGTGAACCGCACAATTTCGATGAAACAGGGGAAAAATAATGTAGGTACTGTGTCGGGACACGGGTGCTGGTCGGGTCGGACGCCTGAACAGCGCGGGTTGGTCACGGGTTTTGCGATTGTGAGTGAGACTTTTCCGGGGCTGGAGATGTTATTCAGCAGCAAACGAGTAAACTACAACCGTCCACAGTGGATGATTTTTTGCACAGCAATCTAAAGCACCACGCCAAACACCAGATAGTATAATTCCCCGGTGTTCGACCCAATGTTTAAAATCATCCTTCGTGTGCGGATCGGGCGTCGGTATCAATTCATAGGTGCGGAATGTAGAGAACGAATTGGGGGAAGAGACGTTGGCTTTGAAGAACTGCAACTTCAGATTGATGTGGAACTGCGAACCGCGACATGGAGGAGAAAGGGATTGTTGCCCGCGATTGTCTCCCGCTGGAGCCCCGCTGCCCGCTTCACCACGACAGCGGGGCTCCGGCGGAAGACAATCGCGTTCCACAATCGCGGGCCTCAAACCCTTTCTCCTCCATGTCGCAGTTCAGTCTACTTCAGATTGAAGGTTGTATCAGCGATTCTGATTGAAACATAAAGTATCACATTCATCAGCTTTTTCCTCACGATCCGCAAGCTGCCCGTCCCATAAGCAGGCTGCAAAAAAACGTGTCTCTCTAGGCAGCCTAGGCTCCGAGATCGCACACAAAAACAAATGGTACTACCAACACCTCAAAATCAAAATAAACAGTGTTCCAACCAATCACAGAAAAGGGGTGGGTGTTGTGGTGTTTTGCGCTCGTGCCTGGGCTATGCGACCCTTCGAGTGTCGTATGTGTTGCGCGTTCATGGTCATGCACGTTCATGAAAATGCGTGTCCATGATCATTTTCAAACACGGGAGGGAGGGGCTAGCTGGCTCTGTTTGTTTGGAATCTCGCAACGGAAGTCAGGGCAACCAGAATCGCTGATACAACCTTTAATGTGGAAGAACCAGAGGCATGGAAGAACCAGAGACGTCGGTGAACCCGACGGAGTAGTTTGAGATGATATTATGAAAAAACGACTGCGTCGGGTTCCCGATGTCTCTGGTCCTTCCACATCAATCTGAAGTTGCAGTTCAATCTGGACTCCCATTGCAAATTAGCTTCTGCCATGTTCGGAGGTTTGTGTCGGTCTAGTTCTCTAGCTAAACGGTGAAGAAACATGGTGGAATTTTGTGATTTTGTCATCTCGTACGTGAGCTGGTGGTATGTAGTCCTCGGCCCTTCTAGCCTTCTTTAATAGGTCCATGGTTTTAGCCATCAAACAAATTTCTACTGACATGACGTCAAACGCGTCATTTGACGTCAGGTCAGGAGAAATGTAAGGAGGGCAGCTGGGCCAAGGGAAGACTGGGCTAGACTGATATATAAATATTATATTATAATAGAGATTTTATAATGATAGAACGGCGGTTCTGTGTCGGTGAAGTATCCCTTTAATGAAAAGTGCTTAAAAGTATTATTATTTGCCATTTAAAACATATTGTATAAATGTTAATCAATACAATTTGTGCTAAGAATACGACCGAGTGACCAGATGAATTTCTTTTTCCTTACAGATGTTGAATGTCCTCGTCCAAACGTGCCGCACTCGTCCCTGTCAGGGTCGTGGCGCCCACCGTTTAGGTACAGGGCCTCGATGACCTTCTCATGCGACCCTGGCTACGTTCTGGAGGGCCAGTCCTCCGTGTCCTGTAGCCTGGAGGGGAGATGGACCCCCGCTCTTCCCCAATGCATTTGTAAGTAAAACTTAAAGGTTTCATGGCATGAAAATCTCACTTTATGAGGTTTTCTAACATTAATATGAGTTCCCCTAGCCTGCCTATCGTCCCCCACTGGCTAAAATTTGCGTTTGTTGTAAAACAAGCACTAGGCATCCTGCTCGCCTTTCGAAAAATGGAAGCTCAAGCGCGCTGATTTGGAATGTGGCCCCATATGTCGTCATAAGGGGCCAAATTACGTCATAAGGGGGAAAATTACGTCATAAGGGGTCAAATTACCTCCCCAAATTACCTCCCCTCTGCCTTGCCCGCCCAGAGAATTTGGCCCGCCAATAAGACAAAGAGCTACGACCGTGCGAGCGCCACATGTGTGTGTGTGTGTGATTAAACACACTGTATCGCAAGTGTTGTACACTCCTTTGTTATTCTGATAACCGTTCTGCTGTTGCTGTTATAATAATAATAATAATAATACATTTAATTTAGAGGCGCCTTTCAAAACACCCAAGGTCACCTTACAGAGCATATAGTCATCATACATTTTTTAAAAAACAAGACATTGTGGAAAAAATAAATAAATAAATAAATAAATAAACATAAGCAATAAGAAATAAATAAAACAAAAACAAGACAAAACAAAACAAAAAACAAACAAAACAGTGATCAGTTAGACGTTGTGTGCGAGTTTGAACAGGTGAGTTTTGAGTTGTGACTTGAAGGTTGTAATGGTGTCTGACTGTTTTATGTGTGGGGGGAGGGAGTTCCAGAGCCTGGGTGCTGAACAGCTGAATGACCGGGCACCCATTGAAGTGAGTCGTGATGTGGGGATACATAGTAGTCCAGCAGAGGTTGAGCGGAGGGAGCGGGAGGGAGTGTATTCTTGGAGGAGGTCGCAGAGATAACTGGGGGCTAGGTTGTGGAGAGCTTTGTAGGTGAGGAGTAGGGTTTTGTATTGGATGCGGTAGTGTACTGGGAGCCAGTGAAGTTGAATGAGGACAGGGGTGATGTGGTCAGATGATTTGGTGCGGGTGATGATCCGGGCGGCTGAGTTCTGAATGATCTGCAGTCTGTTGATGAGTTTGGTGGGGAGTCCGGTGAGGAGGGCGTTGCAGTAGTCTATGCGTGATGTGACAAATGAGTGAACTAGGATTTCAGTGCTGGATTGGGTCAGTGATGGGCGGAGTCTGGCGATGTTGCGGAGGTGGAAGAATGCAGTCCGGGTGATGTTGTGAATATGGGGTGCGAATGAGAGGGTGTTGTCCAGGATGACGCCGAGGCTCTTGACTTTGGAGGAGAAGGGTACTGGGAATCCATCGATAATTATGAGTGGAGCTGGGGTGTGTTGTGATTTAGTGAGGGTGGATTTGGATCCGATGAGCAGGGCCTCGGTCTTGTTTCCATTGAGTTTCAGGAAGTTCCTGCTCAACCAGCTCCGGATCTCATCCAGGCACGTGATGAGGGAAGTGGGGGGGATGGCAGCGGTGGGTTTGGTGTTATGGTGCATAACACGTTGGTTCTTTTCTCTGGTATTTCCACAATGAGACAGTAGTTGGGGTTATCTCAGCCCTGGTTGAGAAGGAATTGGGGGAAAGGAACTTTGGCTTTGACTCCCTGAAGTACATGAACTGCGACATGCTGCCCACCGCCCGCTGCCGCTAGGAACCACCGCCACGAAGCACCACCGCCTGGCAGCGGGCAGCACGTGGTTCAGTCTACTTCAGATTGATGTGGAAGTGGAAGAACCAGAGACGTCGGAGAACCCGACGCAGTCGTATGTGATTCATATATCGTCTGGAGGCGCACACAGCTTTTGGCCGTGATAATATGTATCATATGATTTTTAACATCAATTGCATCACAGACAGTAAAGTTCAAATGCTCGTAAATTCCCTCAAACATTCCACCGCAAAAGATGTTTATGGTATGGACTCAGCCATGCTCAAACACCTTAAAGATGTATTGGCACCCCCCATTACACAGATCATCAATCTGTCAATCTCACAAGGGGTATTCCCAAAGGTTTGGAAGACAGCCGTTGTATCACCTATTTTTAAGTCAGGCGATTCTCAGGCTATTTGTAATTACAGGCCAATCAGCATCTTGCCCGTGGTGTCCAAGGTCGCAGAGAAGTGGGTAGCAGAACAACTCATTTCCCATTTAAACAACAGCCCCTTCTCACTGCATCCCATGCAATTTGGTTTTAGAGCCAATCATTCTAGAGACACTGCCAGCTGCCTCTTAACCCTTATAAGGTGTTCGGGTCTGTGGGACCCATTTTCAGTTTTTAGCTTTATAAAAGTGATACAAATAATTATTTTTTTGGAAACAACCCGCAAGCAAACCCAGGAACAACCCGCAAGCAGCCAGCCCCAGGACCAACCCGCAAGCAGCCAGCCCCAGGACCATCCCGCAAGCAGCCAGCCCCAGGACCAACCCGCAAGCAGCCAGCCCCAGGAACAACCCGCAAGCAGTCAGCCCCAGAAACAACCCGCAAGCAGCCAGGACCAGCCCGCAAGCAGCCAGCCCCAGGAACAACCCGCAAGCAGCCAGCCCCAGGACCAACCCGCAAGCAGCCAGCCCCAGGACCATCCCGCAAGCAGCCAGCCCCAGGACCAACCCGCAAGCAGCCAGCCCCAGGAACAACCCGCAAGCAGCCAGCCCCAGGAACAACCCGCAAGCAGTCAGCCCCAGGAACATCCCGTGAGCAGCCAGGACCAGCCCGCGAGCAGCCAACCCCAGTACCAGCCCGCGAGCAGCCAGCCCCAGGACCAACCCGCGAGCAGCCAGCCCCAGGACCAACCCGCAAGCAGCCAGCCCCAGGAACAACCCGCAAGCAGCCAGCCCCAGGACCAACCCGCAAGCAGCCAGCCCCAGGACCATCCCGCAAGCAGCCAGCCCCAGGACCAACCCGCAAGCAGCCAGCCCCAGGAACAACCCGCAAGCAGTCAGCCCCAGAAACAACCCGCAAGCAGCCAGATGTAGGACCAGCCCGTCAGCCAAAAATAAACGCTGTGAAGGGTGTGGACCCATGATGGACAGAAAAACACAATATAAATGCAACCAGTGCAAAAAATACATATGCAATACACACACAGTGAGACTCTGCCCCTCATGTGTGGTATAGTCTGATATACGTATAATGGCTGTGTTCAAAGGCTTTAATGTGTTGTTCAGACAGATGTTATTGAGTATGTTTCAATTTCTAATGATGTTGATTATTTCCCAGTTATGCCTGTTTTATGAGGCATTTCCTTATTTTGTTGCATTTTAATACAAAAAGAAACAAAAACGAGTGGCACCTCTATTCATAAATGTGATTTAACAAAGGTAAAGGGATCAAATTTAACATATGTGTTGTTTATATTACTTGCAATTGGGTTGAAGTAACCATTTGGTGAGTATTTAAAATATAGTTTTTTTTAAAAGAAGTTAGATTATGTTGAATTAAAAGGCCTAAAATGCAATGGGTCCACCAGACCCAGCAGCACCTCCTGTGTAACAAAAACACGAACACCCTATGAGGGTTAATTGAAAAGGTTAAGTCTATGATGGACAAGGGAGGTACTGTTGGGGCTGTATTCTTAGACCTTAGAAAAGCTTTTGACACAGTAAATCACAACGTACTCATTTCCAAACTCTCCTCATTCAATTTCTCCAATAACGCCCTCAAGTGGTCAGAATCATATTTAATGAACAGAATCCAGTGTGTGAATATCAGCAATCAAAAATCTTCTGCGCTGGATACACTAGCAGGTGTCCCACAAGGGTCAATACTAGGTCCACTTCTTTTCAGTCTTTATATAAATGACTTGCCCTCTGTGTGCTCTGATGTAGAGATTCAGCTTTATGCTGATGACGATGTGATTTTTACACATGGTAGCAATAAACTTCAGGCTGCAGCAACACTCACCAATGCATTGAACCGCATCTCAACTTGGCTAATTCAATCATGCCTTCAACTAAATACATCAAAAACAGTCAGCATGTTTTTTTTCCAAAAAGCAATGTAGCACTCCAGACCCAGCCATAATGCTGTCAGGAGTAAAATTACAAGTTGTCTCTGAGTTCAAGTACCTTGGCCTCCCAATCGACTCTCAACTGTCATTCAAATCTCATGTAAAAAAAACAATAGGGATCCAACCTGTTGGCTTGGACCCCTAAAAAGTAGGTCACAGGGTTAATTTTAACTTATCGAATTTTCGCTTTATTAGAAATTCAATTTCAACTGACGCAGCCAAGATTTATATGCATGCTATGATAATGTCACATTTCACATACTGTTTGACCAGCTTCGCACAAGCCAATAAGACAGCACTTAAACCACTTGAAACACTGTATAAACGAACCCTGAAAGACTTGGACCGGAAGTCAAACACTTACCACCATTGTCTAATTTTAAGAAAGTCTAAACTTCTGAGCTGGGACAACCTAATAAAGTATGCAAATCTTTGCCTTATTTTTTAAATTTTGCACAACAAAGCCCCCCCACCACTTCAACAGTGTATCACTCAGAGGTCAAATACAAATACAAACCGGACAACCAGAGGCTCGTGTAGTACCCTTTAGAAAAAGTGCCTTTAGCCACTCAGCATTCTCAGTTACAGCGTCACAGGAATGGAACTCACTACCAGCTCATATTAGAGAAATTAGTTCTTACCATCCCTTTTCAGGACAGCTGAAAATATGGCTTATTGGTAATCAATTATGTACACACTAGGACTGCAATTGCTTCTCCTGCCGACTTCTTAGTAAATGCTGTGTCCTGCTTGCTTGTCTCTTGTGTGCTCCTGTCCTGTGCTGGTCATGTTAGTGTCTAAGTTAATTGTGCTGCATGTTTGTGCTTTATGCTGCTGTATATGTTTGTGCTGCATGTTTATGCTTTAGGCTGCTGTATGTCTGTGCTGCATGTTTGTGCTTTATGCTGCTATATATGTTTGTGCTGCATGTTTGTGTTCTATGCTGCTGAATGTGTTTTTATTGTAGGTGCGTTTGTCCTGCTCTTATCTACTGTTTTGTGCACTTTCCTTAAATGTTTAATGTACACTGTTCTATTGTCTGCTTATTTTATTGTTTGTTTGCCATTGTCTGTCAATTCATTCTTACGACTATGTTTTTTTTAATCTTTATTTATATGCATTTTATTTCTGTAATTTTAGGTTGCCTTTTGAAATCTGGCAGGGGACAACAGATGAAAACTAGCCTCTTAGGCTAACTCTGGCTCACTTACATTTTGAATGTTGATTAGTGTGCAATGTCCCTGAACTAAACCAATAAAATAAATAAATAAAATAAAATAAATGATATAGATATCTATGTATTACATGATATTATTTAGATATAGAGCTCCAGGACTGTAACGCAAGTGTTTTACAATTCTTTGTTATTTAGATAACCGTTCTGCTGTTGGTGTTATGGCGCATAACACGTCGGACTCTTGTCTCTGGTATTTCCACAACGAGACTCGTAGTGGGGGTTATCGCAGCCAAGGTTGAGAAGGAATTGGGGGAAAGAAACTTTGGCTTTGATTCCTTGAAGTACATGAACCACGACATGGAAGAGAAAGGGATTGTTGCCCGTGATCGTCTCCTGCTTGAGCCTCACTTCCCGCTGCCCGCTGCCGAGGGACCATCGCCTTGGCACTGACTGCTGCAGAGGCGCTGGTCCCTCTGCAGCAAGGCTCCGGCGGGAGACGATCACGGTCAACCATCGCGGGCAACAATCCCTTTCTCCTCATGTCGCGGTTCAGTCTACTTTCAGATTGATGTGGACGTGGAAGAACCAGTGACGTCGGAGAACCCGACCCAGTCGTTTTTTCATAATATCATCTCAAACGACTCCGTCGGGTACTCCAACGTCTCTGGTTCTTCGTGGCCGTGTTAACTGGTGACCATCAGCCGAATGCGTCGCTTGTTGTCGTGGCTACGTGTCTCACGCCGAATGCGTGTGTCTCACGCTGAATGCGTGAGTCTTGAGAGCCCTGTATCTATCTATCTAGGCTATTAATCAACAATTATTCACTGAAGGCGAAGTGAATAGTTGGGAATAGCCCCCGAGACCGAAGGTTTATTGGTTGTTTTTAGCGTCATTTTGGATGAAAACAATATCGAGTTTGAGATGTCAATCATGGGATATTGCTCAATATCCCGAGATAGCGATCCAATCAAATTGCGCCGTCTTAGGAGGTTCATGTGTAGCATATATATATAATATCTATGTATTTATCTATGTATCAGAATAATCTGCTGAACACTCTCTTACTAGTCTCTACTCTCAAGGGTCTCAATGCGGCTTTGGTCCGTGTCTCCCCAACGTGACGTCATGCAATGCATTCTGGGGGAAATGAGAATCAATAGCAAACCGCTAAAATTTTACCTACTTTTTCGTATTACATTCCGTTTTGTGATACCTAACAGCATTAAATACAATAAATAACAGTTTAAATCTTCATTACCAACAAGCAAATTGCAAAAATTCGTTGGAAAATAAACCCTTCAACACGGCCTTTAATAGGTCCATGCTTGTAGCAGGCAAACGAATTTCTACTGACATGACGTCAAACGCGTCATTTGACGTCAGGTCAGGAGAAATGTAAGGAGGACAGCTGGGCCAAGGGAAGACTGGGCTAGACTGAGGGAAGAAAAAATATTATATGATAATAGCGATTTCATAATGATGGAACGGCGGTTCTGTATCAGTGAAGTATCCCTTTAATGAAAAGTGCTTAAAAGTGTTATTATTATTTGCCATTTAAAACATATTGTGTATATATTAATCAATATAATTTGAGCTAAGAATACGACCAGATGAATGTCTTTTTCCTTACAGATGTTGAATGTCCTCGTCCAAACGTGCCGCACTCGTCCCTGTCAGGGTCGTGGCGCCCACCGTTTAGGTATAGGGCCTCGATGACCTTCTCATGCGACCCTGGCTACGTTCTGGAGGGCCAGTCCTCCGTGTCCTGTAGCCTGGAGGGGAGATGGACCCCCGCTCTTCCCCAATGCATTTGTAAGTAAAACTTAATGGTCTCATGGCATGAAAATCTCACTTTATGAGGTTTTCTAACATTAATAAGAGTTCCACTAGCCTGCCTATCGTCCCCCACTGGCTAAAATTTGCGTTTGGTATAAAACGAGCACTAGGCATCCTGCTCGCCTTTGTAAAAATGGAAGCTCAAGCGCGATGATTTGGAATGTGGCCCCATATGTCGTCATAAGGGGCCAAATTACGTCATAAGGGGCAAAATTACGTCATAAGGGGCCAAATTACCTCCCCAAATTACCTCCCCTCTGCCTTGCCCGCCCAGAGAATTTGGCCCGCCAATAAGACAAAGAGCTACGACGTGCGAGCGCCACATGTGTGTGTGTGTGTGATTACACACACTGTATCGCAAGTGTTGTACACTTCTTTGTTATTTGGATAACCGTTCTGCTGTTGCTGTTATGGCGCATAACACGTCGGTTATTTTCTCTGGTACTTCCACAACGAGACAGTAGTTGGGGTTACCTCAGCCCTGGTTGAGAAGGAATTTGGGGAAAGGAACTTTGGCTTTGACTCCCTGAAGTACATCAACTGCGACATGCTGCCCACCGCCCGCTGCCGCTAGGAACCACCGCCACGAAGCACCACCGCCTGGCAGCGGGCAGCTTGCCGCACGCGGTTCAGTCTACTTCAGATTGATGTGGAAGTGGAAGAACCAGAGACGTCGGAGAACCCGACCAGTTGTTTGTGATTCATATATCGTCTGGAGGTGCACACACAGCTATTGGCCGTGATAATATGCATTATATGATAAAGATATCTATATCATAGATATCCACCAGGATCAGGCCTGACCAGTCGTAGCGCGCTCTGTCCATCAGAGGCCGCAAAGGGGGTTACTGGGGGGAAAGAGGACGCCAAACAGGTCCCTCTGCGCCTGGCCTCCTCTAGATCTCTGTCACGACCTGAGGACGGAGACCCCGGTCCGCTGCCATAGGCTGGTGTATATATATAAATATATATATATATATATATATATATATTTATATATATAGTTAAGTCACACAGATTTTTGCCACTGAAGAAGGAGAGCGGAAGAAGTGGACAAGCTGAGCTGCCACTCTGCCCTTTGCCCTCTGCCAGGTGCCAAGCTGGGGGCGGCTCCCTCTGTTCCTCCACCATCCCCTGCTTTTTTAAATAATCTATTGGATTACATTATCTGTTCTGAGAAGCTATGATCAGACAGGAACAGTTGTGGTTAGCAAATGTAGGCTTCCTGATTCTGAGGCATGAGTAGTACCGAGCCCCACCCAAATGTAAGCCTACACAACAGCCTGACAAGAGCATGGGAAAAACGTTTTTTTGACGTCATGCCAAACCTTTAGGGCAGGCCTATTTAACTTGCGGCCCCTCTTCATTTCTTTCTGGCCCGCAAGAGGTTGCATGCAAAAAAATAAATAAATAAAGGAGAGACATAGTTCCATGCAAATCAGGTTTCTGTGTGTAGCCGGTGATACTAGCCAGTATCGGTACCCCACAATCAGGAACTGGCATCACTTATTCTGACAATGTTTGGCTCAACCGATACGTGTGAGTCTAGCTTTTCTCATATGAATTCAATTCAATTCAATTTTATTTGTATAGCCCTTAATCACCATTACAGTCTCAAAGGGCTTAACAGGCCAAATATTTATGACACCCCCCTTTACCCTTGCCCCCACACGGGCAAGAAAAAACTCCCTTGAATCAGCAAGGAAGAAATCTTGAGAAGAAACGCAGTGTAGGGGATCCCTTCTTCCAGGGATGGTCAGGAGTGCAATGGGTGCCACAATTGACATACAGGTAAATACATGCACATCAAATTAAAATGGTGATGGGGTTCTGGCCGGTTATCCATGAGGAGAGTCCAGGCATCCAATCCAGCACCCGCAACACGCTAGAACAGACAGAATAGTGAATTAGAACGGAAAAGTACATGGTGGGAATGTATAATGTAATAAGAAAAGCACAAGCAAACAGAGTAGTCTTCACTTCGCATCTGTTGTTTTCACACTCCAAATGCAAGATTGTAGAGGTGCGTTTTGAGCTTTCCTTTGAATAGCTCCACAGAGTCAGCTTCCCTGATCGCTGATGGCAGCCTATTCCATAGGAAGGGGGCTCGGTAGGCAAACGCTCTCTGTCCAGCCGATTTCTTTTTAACCTTCGGCAGTGAAAGAAGGCCGGCTCCCGAAGACCGGAGGGACCGAGAAGGACTATAAGGAATGATCAGGTCCTTCAGGTACGATGGAGATAATCCATGCAAGGCTTTATAGGTTAACAATAGCACCTTCAAGTCTGATCTGAAAGTTATTGGTAGCCAGTGTAGAGAGGCGAGAATAGGTGTAATATGATCAAACTTTCTCGTTCTGGTCAGCAGTCTAGCTGCCGCATTGTGTACCAGCTGTAGACTTTTTGTGGTAGAGTTCGGTAATCCCGAGAACAGTGCATTGCAATAGTCCAGTCTTGACGAAACAAATGCATGAATCAGTGTCTCTGCATCCACTGCAGATAACATTGGTCTGATTCTTGCAATGTTTCTCAGATGGAAAAAGGCAATTCTAGTTATACTTCTTATATGTTGGTCAAAGCCTAATTGAGGGTCAAACAGGACACCAAGATTTCTGACGGATGCACTACGTCAGAAATGCCATCAGAACAACGGCACTTTGCTCCATGACCTATGAGAAGCTGCATGAGTGTCTCAGGATGAGCCAAACTAGGCAATAAGGCAGTGCAATCTTTCTCGGTGACTCACTGGCTCAAAATGTCTCATATGTACAGTAGTTCTGTTTTGTGATGATTCAAACAACATTGTTTAATTCTAAATACGTGTCCAAAATATGTGAGAACAAAACCTTTATAATGATATGATTAAAAGTGAAGAAGTAAGGAATGCGTCTGACAAGTTTATTCCATGTAGTAGTAGGATACTATATATATTAAGTTAACACTACTTTAAGTACGATTTATTTGTAGCTATTCATTCACGTAGTTTTACTCTGTTTGGCCCATGAACCCCCAGTGGTTTTCCTTTTCGGCCCAATTGTTAAGGAGGTTGAATAGCCCTGTGTAAGCTTACACAACAGCCTGACAAGAGCATGGGAAAAACGTTTTTTTACGTCATGCCAAACCTTTAGGTTTAGGGAATATAAACTTGAATAACCTAACATTTTGGTAAAACGAGCCCAATGACTGTTAGTCATGTCTCAAATATGGAAAAAAAAGAAGGGGGAAATATATTACTGTAGGCTATTTGATAAGCTTGAAAAAGAATACACTTTCACACAATCTCTATTATGATCTTGCTTACATCACTGAAGGTGTCCCGGTCTCCTCCAAACGGCAGACCCCCCAGTGGTATTTATCTCTTCCTTTTCAACGTAATGTTCCGAAAAGTAGAGTATTATTATTTTCAAATTAATTTAAATGAATCCAAATACCAATGGCTAAACAATAGGCCTACACCCTGTTTCCAATGTGTTTGGGCTCCCGGACACCTCCCACTACTTATACTCGACCTTATAGTGAAGATGTATCCTTCGACAGAGCAACATGGCACCGATGATGATGTAGGTGGGGATAATATTGTTTCTTGCGCTTTCGATCCACGCTGCAGGTTATTTATTCCTCCCGCAACCGCTCAATTGTTTCGGAGTTTCTAAAAACGTGAACGTTGTTAAAACAATCTACTTAACTTTCTCTTTATTTTACAGCACCTCGAGAACAAGGAAACGCTTGTGAAAATAGGCAAGATGGTGAGTTCACAAAGGTAACTGCAAACAACTACAAAGAGACGAGCGCCGTGACCAATGAAGAGGAGCTGTACGACTGCTCAACTACACAGACGACCTCGGGGGTCCTGAGGTGTCTGGAGGGGCAGTGGACGAAGTGCGCCCGTGAGTAGCTCACCTTCCCCAAATGTATCTTTTTATGTTCTTTCGTGACTTTGAAATAGTATTGCATAAGTGCGTGCGTCAGTAGGCTGTTTTATATTACGACTGCTTCAAATTTCGATTTGCACAGTCCTCGTTTAAATGACCCACCCCCTTTTTGTAATCTCTGTTGTGAACGTGGAACAATAAAGCCCTTTATTTTTATTTTATTTTTTTTAAGGTAACGCTCCCACGATTTTCTATTGGCCGGTACTCTTGTCTATTAGATGTATGTATCGGTCAGCGCGTTGATTTCGTAGCCTATTACATGGTCTACTATTGAATACGAAATATACAAATATATACATAAATGATAGTGTCCGTACAGAGCTGGGCCAGGGCAGTAGGGAGTAGGAAACCGGTCAAGGGGCCAACAGGGGTGAGTCATTTAGATTCTGCTACGCCTACCCAGAATATCCAAAACAAAAGTAAACACACTATAATACTCTATTATGATTATGACAATGATACTTTACATTTTGTTAGTGGATAATAGCTGCATTTTTGGAGTTTCATATTCATCTTCATTGTTGCACTTATTGTGAGTTACATTTGTAATGAATCAAAGTAATATTGTTTTGTCTGAAAGAAACATTTCTAAATACTTTCCATTTACAGCTGGTTTAGTTTTTTAAAAGAGTGTTTCATACTCCTCACTGGTATAGGTATAGCCAAAATTGTTGCTACTATTCATATTTGTTTGGTTGAAAAATAAATTAACAAAAACATATTGTTAAAAAAACAAACATTACAAACATGCTATTTTAATTGAAAGCACGTTTTCTTCCTTTCCAGGGGTCTGCGGTAGGCCAGTTAACACCGTTGCCAATGCCTACCTTGAAGACAAAGAGACCAGCTTCGTCCCTGGAGTCGAAATCAGCTACTCGTGTGCCGTTGGATATGCTCTGTCCGGGGGCAATCGACACCGAAGATGTTTACCTAAAACATTTACATGGTCGCCTTTAACCATAAAATGTGAACGTAAGAAATTCTCTGTGGTTTCAACTTTATTTGAACAACCTACCGTAGCCTATAGTTTATAAGTAAATTCATCATTAATTATTACATAAATAACTCCAGTATCGCATTCAACAGAGGTAGATGTTTATGAGGGTCCTGACCACCAGATTGATGATTTCATCTTTCACACCAGGCAGTTCATGTGGCTCTGCTGGAGAGATCCTGAACGGAGAGGTCATCTATACTGGAGTAGAATTTGGACATAGAGCCACAACAGTCTGTGCCAAGGGGTAAGAGGTGTGTGCGTGCGTGCGTGCAAGACTGCGTGCACGTGTGTGTGTGTGTCATTCAAATGAGCCATTTGATTATTTAGTGATGTATGGAGAAAGAGTGTAATATAATCTGTAGCTGTAACTGCTTCCCGCGCTCCATTACCAGATACTTTCTGGTGGGAAAGGCCAACAGGACCTGCTTGAGTGTTGGTTGGGATGGACGTCCAGCCTTTTGTGAAGGTCAGTGTCACCCCAATACGCAGTAAGGTCACCTTCCAGAACCTTTTTGGTATTGTTTGTATTTCTGCAGCCTTCGTTTAATCTGTGTGTGTGTGTGTGTGTGTGTGTGTGTGTGTGTGTGTGTGTGTGTGTGTGTGTGTGTGTGTGTGTGTGTGTGTGTGTGTGTGTGTGTGTGTGTGTGTGTGTGTTTGCGCACACGTGTGTGTGTGGTGTCGTGTGTCCCCTAGCCGTGCAGTGTACCAAACCAAAGACCAACACAGAGACATTGGGCCCCTGGAAGGCCTCGTACGCGTACAGTCAGGTCCTGATATTCCGCTGCCGTCAGGGAACTCTTGTGGGCCAGAAGGCCATCTCGTGCAGCGAGAACGCGACCTGGAGTGCCCCCCCTCCCGTCTGCAAAGGTACCACTCCACATCCCCCCCATCAGAACAAAGATCATTTTAATCCATTATTTGATTTAGGTTTAGTTAGGAACTAGTAAGTATATTGTTGCTTTAGCTTTCCTAGTATGTCATATTTAAGCCTTATGCATTACTACGGGATAACCTTAAAGGAATACTTCACCGGTGGAGACATGAATCTGTATTGAAAGTCGAATAGTAGCATCAATTTCAAATGTTGTGCCCCCTTGACCAAGGAAAGGGAGACAGTGACATTTTGGCGCTTGCGGATTGAAGACGACAACTCCCACAATGCCAATCAGCATAACATAACAGCCAATCAGCGTTCACTCCCTGAGGGACGTAACATAACAGCCAATCAGCGTTCACTCCCTGGGGGATGTAACATAGCAGCCAATCTTCGTTCACTCCCTGGGGGACGTAACATAGCAGCCAATCAGCTGCAATGTTACGTCGGCCAGAGTCCTGCACGGGTTCGGGTACCCGACGGGTGAACCGCACAATTTCGATGAAACAGGGGAAAAATAATGTAGGTACTGTGTCGGGACACGGGTGCTGGTCGGGTCGGACGCCTGAACAGCGCGGGTTGGTCACGGGTTTTGCGATTGCGAGTGAGATTTTTTGCACAGCAATCTAAAGCACCACGCCAAACACCAGATAGTATAATTCCCCGGTGTTCGACCCAATGTTTCAAATCATCCTTCGTGTGCGGATCGGGCGTCGGTATCAATTCATAGGTGCGGAATGTAGAGAACGAATTGGGGGAAGAGACGTTAACTTTGAAGAACTGTAACTTCAGATTGATGTGGAACTGCGAACCGCGACATGGAGGAGAAAGGGATTGTTGCCCTTGATTGTCTCCCGCTGGAGCCCCGCTGCCCGCTGCACCACGGCAGCGGGGCTCCGGCGGAGAGACAATCGCGTTCCACAATCGCGGGCCTCAAACCCTTTCTCCTCCATGTCGCAGTTCAGTCTACTTCAGATTGAAGGTTGTATCAGCGATTCTGATTGAAACATAAAGTATCACATTCATCAGCTTTTTCCTCACGATCCGCAAGCTGCCCATCCCATAAGCAGGCTGTCAAAAAATCGTGTCTCTCTAGGCAGCCTAGGCTCCGAGATCGCACACAAAAACTAATGGTACTACCATCACCTCAAAATCAAAATAAACAGTGTTCCAACCAATCACAGAAAAGGGGTGGATGTTGTGGTGTTTCGCGCTCGTGCCTGGGCTATGCGACCCTTCGAGTGTCGTATGTGTTGCGCGTTCATGGTCATGCACGTTCATGAAAATGCGTGTCCATGATCATTTTCAAAACACGGGAGGGAGGGGCTAGCTGGCTCTGTTTGTTTGGAATCTCTCAACGGAAGTCAGGGCAACCAGAATCGCTGATACAACCTTTAATGTGGAAGAACCAGAGGCGTGGAAGAACCAGAGACGTCGGTGAACCCGACGGAGTAGTTTGAGATGATATTATGAAAAAACGACTGCGTCTGGTTCCCGATGTCTCTGGTCCTTCCACATCAATCTGAAGTTGCAGTTCAATCTGGACTCCCATTGCAAATTAGCTTCTGCCATGTTCGGAGGTTTGTGTCGGTCTAGTTCTCTAGCTAAACGGTGAAGAAACATGGTGGAATTTTGTGATTTTGTCATCTCGTACGTGAGCTGGTGGTATGTAGTCCTCGGCCCTTCTAGCCTTCTTTAATAGGTCCATGGTTTTAGCCATCAAACAAATTTCTACTGACATGACGTCAAACGCGTCATTTGACGTCAGGTCAGGAGAAATGTAAGGAGGGCAGCTGGGCCAAGGGAAGACTGGGCTAGACTGAGGGAAGAAAAAATATTATATTATAATAGAGATTTTATAATGATAGAACGGCGGTTCTGTGTCGGTGAAGTATCCCTTTAATGAAAAGTGCTTAAAAGTATTATTATTTGCCATTTAAAACATATTGTATAAATATTAATCAATACAATTTGTGCTAAGAATACGACCGAGTGACCAGATGAATTTCTTTTTCATTACAGATGTTGAATGTCCTCGTCCAAACGTGCCGCACTCGTCCCTGTCAGGGTCGTGGCGCCCACCGTTTAGGTACAGGGCCTCGATGACCTTCTCATGCGACCCTGGCTACGTTCTGGAGGGCCAGTCCTCCGTGTCCTGTAGCCTGGAGGGGAGATGGACCCCCGCTCTTCCCCAATGCATTTGTAAGTAAAACTTAAAGGTTTCATGGCATGAAAATCTCACTTTATGAGGTTTTCTAACATTAATATGAGTTCCCCTAGCCTGCCTATCGTCCCCCACTGGCTAAAATTTGCGTTTGGTGTAAAACAAGCACTAGGCATCCTGCTCGCCTTTAGAAAAATGGAAGCTCAAGCGCGCTGATTTGGAATGTGGCCCCATATGTCGTCATAAGGGGCCAAATTACGTCATAAGGGGGAAAATTACGTCATAAGGTGTCAAATTACCTCCCCAAATTACCTCCCCTCTGCCTTGCCCGCCCAGAGAATTTGGCCCGCCAATAAGACAAAGAGCTACGACCGTGCGAGCGCCACATGTGTGTGTGTGTGTGATTAAACACACTGTATCGCAAGTGTTGTACACTCCTTTGTTATTCTGATAACCGTTCTGCTGTTGCTGTTATGGTGCATAACACGTCGGTTCTTTTCTCTGGTATTTCCACAACGAGACAGTAGTTGGGGTTATCTCAGCCCTGGTTGAGAAGGAATTGGGGGAAAGGAACTTTGGCTTTGACTCCCTGAAGTACATGAACTGCGACATGCTGCCCACCGCCCGCTGCCGCTAGGAACCACCGCCACGAAGCACCACCGCCTGGCAGCGGGCAGCACGTGGTTCAGTCTACTTCAGATTGATGTGGAAGTGGAAGAACCAGAGACGTCGGAGAACCCGACGCTGTCGTATGTGATTCATATATCGTCTGGAGGCGCACACAGCTTTTGGCCGTGATAATATGTATCATATGATTTTTAACATCAATTGCATCACAGACAGTAAAGTTCAAATGCTCGTAAATTCCCTCAAACATTCCACCGCAAAAGATGTTTATGGTATGGACTCAGCCATGCTCAAACACCTTAAAGATGTATTGGCACCCCCCATTACACAGATCATCAATCTGTCAATCTCACAAGGGGTATTCCCAAAGGTTTGGAAGACAGCCGTTGTATCACCTATTTTTAAGTCAGGCGATTCTCAGGCTATTTGTAATTACAGGCCAATCAGCATCTTGCCCGTGGTGTCCAAGGTCGCAGAGAAGTGGGTAGCAGAACAACTCATTTCCCATTTAAACAACAGCCCCTTCTCACTGCATCCCATGCAATTTGGTTTTAGAGCCAATCATTCTAGAGACACTGCCAGCTGCCTCTTAATTGAAAAGTCTATGATGGACAAGGGAGGTACTGTTGGGGCTGTATTCTTAGACCTTAGAAAAGCTTTTGACACAGTAAATCACAACGTACTCATTTCCAAACTCTCCTCATTCAATTTCTCCAATAACGCCCTCAAGTGGTCAGAATCATATTTAATGAACAGAATCCAGTGTGTGAATATCAGCAATCAAAAATCTTCTGCGCTGGATACACTAGCAGGTGTCCCACAAGGGTCAATACTAGGTCCACTTCTTTTCAGTCTTTATATAAATTACTTGCCCTCTGTGTGCTCTGATGTAGAGATTCAGCTTTATGCTGATGACGATGTGATTTTTACACATGGCAGCAATAAACTTCAGGCTGCAGCAACACTCACCAATGCATTGAACCGCATCTCAACTTGGCTAATTCAATCATGCCTTCAACTAAATACATCAAAAACATGTTTTTTTTCCAAAAAGCAATGTAGCACTCCAGACCCAGCCATAATGCTGTCAGGAGTAAAATTACAAGTTGTCTCTGAGTTCAAGTACCTTGGCCTCCCAATCGACTCTCAACTGTCATTCAAATCTCATGTAAAAAAAACAATAGGGATCCAACCTGTTGGCTTGGACCCCTAAAAAGTAGGTCACAGGGTTAATTTTAACTTATCGAATTTTCGCTTTATTAGAAATTCAATTTCAACTGACGCAGCCAAGATTTATATGCATGCTATGATAATGTCACATTTCACATACTGTTTGACCAGCTTCGCACAAGCCAATAAGACAGCACTTAAACCACTTGAAACACTGTATAAACGAACCCTGAAAGTCTTGGACCGGAAGTCAAACACCTACCACCATTGTCTAATTTTAAGAAAGTATAAACTTCTGAGCTGGGACAACCTAATAAAGTATGCAAATCTTTGCCTTATTTTTTAAATTTTGCACAACAAAGCCCCCCCACCACTTCAACAGTGTATCACTCAGGGGTCAAATACAAATACAAACCGGACAACCAGAGGCTCGTGTAGTACCCTTTAGAAAAAGTGCCTTTAGCCACTCAGCATTCTCAGTTACAGCGTCACAGGAATGGAACTCACTACCAGCTCATATTAGAGAAATTAGTTCTTACCATCCCTTTTCAGGACAGCTGAAAATATGGCTTATTGGTAATCAATTATGTACACACTAGGACTGCAATTGCTTCTCCTGCCGACTTCTTAGTAAATGCTGTGTCCTGCTTGCTTGTCTCTTGTGTGCTCCTGTCCTGTGCTGGTCATGTTAGTGTCTAAGTTAATTGTGCTGCATGTTTGTGCTTTATGCTGCTGTATATGTTTGTGCTGCATGTTTATGCTTTAGGCTGCTGTATGTCTGTGCTGCATGTTTGTGCTTTATGCTGCTATATATGTTTGTGCTGCATGTTTGTGTTCTATGCTGCTGAATGTGTTTTTATTGTAGGTGCGTTTGTCCTGCTCTAATCTACTGTTTTGTGCACTTTCCTTAAATGTTTAATGTACACTGTGTTTTATTGTCTGCTTATTTTATTGTTTGTTTGCCATTGTCTGTCAATTCATTCTTACGACTATGTTTTTTTTAATCTTTATTTATATGCATTTTATTTCTGTAATTTTAGGTTGCCTTTTGAAATCTGGCAGGGGACAACAGATGAAAACTAGCCTCTTAGGCTTACTCTGGCTCACTTACATTTTGAATGTTGATTAGTGTGCAATGTCCCTGAACTAAACCAATAAAATAAATAAATAAAATAAAGTAAATGATATAGATATCTATGTATTATATGATATTATTTAGATATAGATTTTGGACTGTAACGCAAGTGTTTTACAATTCTTTGTTATTTAGATAACCGTTCTGCTGTTGGTGTTATGGCGCATAACACGTCGGACTCTTGTCTCTGGTATTTCCACAACGAGACTCGTATTGGGGGTTATCGCAGCCAAGGTTGAGAAGGAATTGGGGGAAAGGAACTTTGGCTTTGATTCCTTGAAGTACATGAACCACGACATGGAAGAGAAAGGGATTGTTGCCCGTGATCGTCTCCTGCTTGAGCCTCGCTTCCCGCTGCCCGCTGCCGAGGGACCATCGCCTTGGCACTGACCGCTGCAGAGGCGCTGGTCCCTCTGCAGCAAGGCTCCGGCGGGAGACGATCACGGTCAACCATCGCGGGCAACAATCCCTTTCTCCTCATGTCGCGGTTCAGTCTACTTTCAGATTGATGTGGACGTGGAAGAACCAGTGACGTCGGAGAACCCGACCCAGTCGTTTTTTCATAATATCATCTCAAACGACTCCGTCGGGTACTCCAACGTCTCTGGTTCTTCGTGGCCGTGTTAACTGGTGACCATCAGCCGAATGCGTCGCTTGTTGTCGTGGCTACGTGTCTCACGCCGAATGCGTGTGTCTCACGCTGAATGCGTGAGTCTTGAGAGCCCTGTATCTATCTATCTAGGCTATTAATCAACAATTATTCACTGAAGGCGAAGTGAATAGTTGGGAATAGCCCCCGAGACCGAAGGTTTATTGGTTGTTTTTAGCGACATTTTGGATGAAAACAATATCGAGTTTGAGATGTCAATCATGGGATATTGCTCCATATCCCGAGATAGCGATCCAATCAAATTGCGCCGTCTTAGGAGGTTCATGTGTAGCATATATATATAATATCTATGTATTTATCTATGTATCAGAATAATCTGCTGAACACTCTCTTACTAGTCTCTACTCTCAAGGGTCTCAATGCGGCTTTGGTCCGTGTCTCCCCAACGTGACGTCATGCAATGCATTCTGGGGGAAATGAGAATCAATAGCAAACCGCTAAAATTGTACCTACTTTTTTGTATTACATTCCGTTTTGTGATACCTAACAGCATTAAATACAATAAATAACAGTTTAAATCTTTATTACCAACAAGCAAATTGCAAAAATTCGTTGGAAAATAAACCCTTCAACACGGCCTTTAATAGGTCCATGCTTGTAGCAGGCAAACTAATTTCTGTGTTTCCCTCCACTGCCTACAACCCAGCCAAAAACACTTATGCGCTCTTTCGCTACCATTTCGGTCGCCTGATGTGGTGTAGTCTCTTGCTCTGGATCGTTTCTAAGCAAAGCAGCAAGCTCGAGAATCAATGTGACGCAAGGCAGTATCACTCTGAGACACAATGTTTATTCAGATCAACAAAGCATACCTCCAGATCGTCCAAGGGATTATTGGCCTAACGCCCCTGACTAGTTATCAGGCCAAAATCCCGTGTCTCAAAAAGAGGGCAAGTCCGGGCAAAACAGGACGTCTGGTTACCCTACGTACAGGAAACGGTACCCATTTGATTCCTACCCATTCCACTGTTAAATAGCGGTCCAAATTGGTGGACGTCAAACGCGTCATTTGACGTCAGGTCAGGAGAAATGTAAGGAGGACAGCTTGGCCAAGGGAAGACTGGGCTAGACTGAGGGAAGAAGAAATATTATATTATAATAGAGATTTTATAATGATAGAACGCCGGTTCTGTGTCGGTGAAGTATCCCTTCATTGAAAAGTGCTTAAAAGTGTTATTATTATTTGCCATTTAAAACATATTGTGTATATATTAATCAATACAATTTGTGCTAAGAATACGACAGAGTAACCAGATGAATGTCTTTTTCCTTACAGATGTTGAATGTCCTCGTCCAAACGTGCCGTACTCGTCTCAGTCAGGGTCGTGGCGCCCACCGTTTGGGTACAGGTCCTCGATGACCTTCTCATGCAACTCTGGCTTCGTTCTGGTGGGCCAGGCCTCCGTGTCCTGTAGCCTGGAGGGGAGATGGACCCCCGCTCTTCCCCAATGCATTTGTAAGTAAAACTTAAATCTCACTTTATGAGGTTTTCTAACATTAATATGAGTTCCCCTAGCCTGCCTATCGTCCTCCAGTGGCTAAAACTTGCGTTCGGTGTAAAACGAGCACTAGGCATCCTGCTCGCCTTTGTAAAAATGAAAGCTCAAGCGTGCTGATTTGGAATGGGGCCCCATTTGTCGTCATAAGGGGCCAAATTACCTCCCCTTACTCTGCCTTGCCCGCTCAGAGAATTCGGCATGCAATAAGACAATGAGCTACGACCGTGCGAGCGCCACATGTCTGTGTGTGTGTGTGATTAAACACACTGTAACGCAAGTGTTGTACACTTCTTTGTTTCATGGATAACCGTTCTGCTGTTGCTGTTATGGCGCATAACACGTCGGTTCTTTTCTCTGGTATTTCCACAACGAGACAGTAGTTGGGGTTATCTCAGCCCTGGTTGAGAAGGAATTGGGGGAAAGGAACTTTGGCTTTGACTCCCTGAAGTACATGAACTGCGAAATGCTGCCCACCGCCCGCTGCCACTAGGAACCACCGCCACGAAGCACCACCGCCCGGCAGCGGGCAGCGGGCAGCACGCGGTTCAGTCTACTTCAGTTTGATGTGGAAGTGGAAGAACCAGAGACGTCGGAGAACCCGACGCAGTCGTTTGAGATTCATATATCGTCTGGAGGCGCACACAGCTTTTGGCCGTGATAATATGTATTATATGATGTAGATATCTATGTATGATATGATATTATTTAGATATAGAGCTCCAGGACTGTAACGCAAGGGATTTACACATCTTTTATGAGGTTATCTCTGCCATGGTTGAGAAGGAACTGGGGGAAAGGATCTTTGGCTTTGACTCCCTGAAGTACTTGAACCACGACATGGAGGAGAAAGGGATTGTTGCCCGTGATTGTCTCCCGCTTGAGCCCCGCTTCCCCCTTCCCGCTGCCGAGGGACCACCGCCTCGGCGCTGCCCACTGCAGGAGGCGGTGGTGCCTCTGCAGCAAGGCTCCGGCGGGAGACAGTCGCGGTCAACCGTCCCTTTCTCCTCCATGTCGTGGTTCAGTCTACTTCAGATTGATGTGGACGTGGAAGAACCAGAGACATTGGAGAACCCGACAGAGTTATTTGAGATGATATTATGAAAAAACTACTGGGTCGGGTTCTCAGACGTCGCTGGTCCTTCCACAACAATCTGAAGTTGCAGTTCAATCTGGACTTCAGAGAGTCAAAGCCAACGTTTCCCCCAATTCTTCCTCTCCACTTCGGCTGTTTCCCATTGCAAATTAGCTTCTGCCATGTTCGGAGGTTTGTGTCGGTCTAGTTCTCTAGCTAAGCGGTGAAGAAACATGGTGGAGTTTTGTGCTTACATCTCGTACGCCAGCTCCTGTCCCCCTCATTCTTTATTTGTGGGCTTACAAATTTGTGGAACCAGTGGTTTGTAGCCCTCGGCCCTTCTAGCCTTCTTTAATAGGTCCATGCTTCTAGCAGGCAAGCAAATTTCTACTGACATGACGTCAAACGCGTCATTTGACGTCAGGTCAGGAGAAATGTAAGGAGGACAGCTGGGCCAAGGGAAGACTGGGCTAGACTGAGGGAAGAAAAAATATTATATGATAATAGCGGTTTTATAATGATAGAACGGCGGTTCTGTATCAGTGAAGTATCCCTTTAATGAAAAGTGCTTAAAAGTGTTATTATTATTTGCCATTTAAAACATATTGTTTATATATTAATCAATACAATTTGAGCTAAGAATACGACCAGATGAATGTATTTTTCCTTACAGATGTTGAATGTCCTCGTCCATACGTGCCGTACTCGTCTCAGTCAGGGTCGTGGCGCCCACCGTTTGGGTACAGGTCCTCGATGACCTTCTCATGCAACTCTGGCTTCGTTCTGGTGGGCCAGGCCTCCGTGTCCTGTAGCCTGGAGGGGAAATGGACCCCCGCTCTTCCCCAATGCATTTGTAAGTAAAACTTAAAGGTCCCATGGCATGAAAATCTCACTTTATGAGGTTTTCTAACATTAATATGAGTTCCCCTAGCCTGCCTATCGTCCTCCATTGGCTAAAACTTGCATTTGGTGTAAAACGAGCACTATCCTGCTCGCCTTTGTAAAAATTAAAGCCCAAGCGCGCTGAATTGGAATGTGGCCCCATATGTCGTCATAAGGGGCCAAATTACCTCCCCTTACTCTGCCTTGCCCGCCCAGAGAATTTGGCCCGCAATGAGCTACGACCGTGCGAGCGCCACATGTCTGTGTGTGTGTGTGTGATTGCACACACTGTAACACAAGCGTTGTACACTTCTTTGTTTCATGGATAACCGTTCTGCTGTTGCTGTTATGGCGCATAACACGTCGACTCTTTTCTCTGGTATTTCCACAACGAGACAGTAGTTGGGGTTACCTCAGCCCTGGTTGAGAAGGAATTGGGGGAAAGGAACTTTGGCTTTGACTCCCTGAAGTACATGAACTGCGACATGCTGCCCACCGCCCGCTGCCACTAGGAACCACCGCCACGAAGCACCACCGCCTGGCAGCGGGCAGCGGGCAGCACGCGGTTCAGTCTACTTCAGATTGATGTGGAAGTGGAAGAACCAGAGACGTCGGAGAACCCGACGCAGTCGTTTGAGGTTCATAATATCGTCTGGAGGTGCACACAGCTATTGGCCGTGATAATATATATTATATGATATAGATTTCTATGTATAATATGATATTATTTAGATATAGAGCTCCAGGACTCCCACCGGTGCACCCCGAGTGTTCTAGAATATTTACCGAACACGGCCAAAGGCTGTGTGCGCTTCGCCATTGCGATACATCCACTGTAAACAGAGCGCATGGTTCCGTGGCCGCATGCTGCTCAGGTCCACACCCCCACCCTCCTCCTTGACCCGCCTCTCTCCTCCTCATTTGCATTAAAGCTACAGACACCGAAACGGCGCGTTTGGGGAAAGCTCAATGTGCGACTGGCTCGTAGTGGCTGTAATTCTGCACCACGGCTGAATTTCAGGAACGTCTTCAAATACTGTGTTAGGGGCCCACTAATATCTAGAGTATATTAAAGCATCCATAAAGTAGCATGCCATGGGACCTTTAAGGTTCATGTTTAATGTCTCACGGCAGAACAGCTGAAATCTGCACCAGCACTAGTAAATTAAAAAAAGAAAATCTGCCTGTAAGGTTTCAATTCAATACGTTTAGATTGGCCACTGTAGAAAATCTATTTCTGAAAGCTTCATCAACTATATCTCCGGAACGGGACAGAAAACAAAGCGTAACTCAGCCTTCTGCTGATTTTATTTTTCCGGCCCAGAAATGGCACTTTAACATAGTAGGATTGCCGGAGCATAGATCCACTTTCATGTGCTCCACCATTTCTCTAACTTGCTCTTTGTCTCCCCATTATTGGTTCACTATTTTCATACAGTTCATGTCTTTCTATTTTCTTTTGTTACAGGGAATGGATATGGAGGGAATGGATATGGAAATTATGGAGGGTATGGATATGGAGGGAATAGATATTGATTGAATGCATATGGATAAGACCTTTCACAACAAAATGTCTTATCCAACCAACCATCAAGAGTATATAAAGTCACAATTTCAGCAGAAAAGTAGCACATTTGGCCTTGATGGGAGTAGCAGTGTCATATATGCAAACTATGTACTTCGCCTTCCACAAAAATAATGCATTTTTGATAAGGCTATCTTTTGTGATACAATTAAATGTTTGATCATCGGTCATCTTTGGCAATAATAAACAGAATATATTAAGATGAAGTACAGTTTGTTTATTTTGGTGTTTTGGACAGTAACAAGTACACATTCCAGTTGCATTAACCTCTGTACAGTTATTTTCTCTTACAATGGATAAGGTTACGTGTTTCATTTCTACTGACTAAATGGTGAGTGAGAGTATTTTATGAACAAAAGGAGCTATGGAAAATAACGACACAAATTTCATTCATTTAAAAAGACAATACAAATCCAGACATTTCTTTACATGAGCAATAACAATTCAAGTGCAAATATCAACTCTATGATACATCATAGCAAACTCTTGCTAAAAGGCGACAAAAAGATCAGGTTGCAGGACAAATGGAATGGAGGGACGACTATAGAAGGATGGAAACGTATTTGACTCCAGAGCCACACATAACATACTTGATTGATTGCCAATGAGCTGGGATCAATGCCCAACTGGGCGAGCACATGGTGAAATTAAATCAATATTTCCACTTTCCTTATGACTGGAGATCTGCACAGCTCCACATTGCCCCCCCTGGTGTTTGACAATGTGGTCACAATCCCTTTGTGTCATCCTGATGTTCAGATACCTACAACTAAAACCTTTGTGTATGAGACACTATACACTATCATTACTTTTTTTTTATATTTACAAAGCAAGTACAAAACCAGTATCATCTCGCTGAAATTTATTCAATGGCAAACGGTGGGAAGGAATTCGTTATGCTTTTATTTTTATTTAGGGGGTTGAGTTTCCAGAATAGTTTTTATTTTATTTTATCATTGTCGTTTGGTCAGTGACAATGCAATTGTCAGTAACAATTTGATTGCACTGGTGCCCAGATCTATCTGGAGAGCTTCCTAAGACCCAAATCAAGTGTTTTGGATTCCGAGCACATAAATTTTACCCTGTTTTGTTCGCGGTTTTGACATTAAAACGAAATACGTTCTAAACATCAGGAATCAGGAATGTTACATTTCTAACACACTGTCTTGACACTTTCTCTTTCAAGAGATAAGTTACACTATATATATAAAAAATCCTCATTTTCCAATCTCTGCCCACAGTGACTGATGCGTAGAAAACGCTAAGCAAGAGGAGAACTCTAAATTACATTCGCTGACAGCCAAAGCACATTTCACATGCAATGTAGTTATGTTGGGGTGTATAGCCTAGTTTAAGGAGTGTTCATGTTCATCAGGAATGTAACATGGTCTGCCCCTGGCATTCTTTGGAAGAGCTTTATTTATTCTGATTAAAGATTGCAGTAAAAGCAGACGGGAGTGTTTTATTCGAAAGGATTTCCGATGGGGCTGAGAGAGGGGCTGACAGAGTTTTTTCAGGGGGGGGGGGGTCATGCTTGATGCAAATTAGGATTAAAAGAAAGATTCAACCCTCGTCTATGTATTTTCACTATTTACAAGATTGAAATGAAAAAGAAATGTGAAAGAACAAAAAAGGAAATGGATTTTTTTCTGTGTAGAGAAACTGTGTTGAACCTATAATCTCTATAATCTATCAGCGGTCAGGACAGCATGAGACTGAGACATCAAAGTGGACCTTATAGAAGAAGCAGCAAACTCGATGTCCATCAATGACATTTCTGTCTCTCTTTCAGAGGCGTATTCCACAAAATGCCTCCCTGGGTCTAAATCCTGTGTCTCTCACCAGAGGTGTTCAACAGGTACAGGATCCCTTTAAAGAGTGGGTCACTTCCGTTGTGTTGTGGATGGACAAACAAGGTGGTTTTTGTCGTTTGTTTCTGTGCTGATATTGAATAGGAGAAGGATCCAGGGGGGGGCGGATAGTGTGTCTTGACGGACCTTCTGGGCAGAAATAAATTACTGTTTTAACAGCAAAACTGGAGAAGTGCTCCATGAGCTCCAACAGAACAGGGCTGAGCTTAACGGACATGGGGAATAGCGACTGATCCTGCTTGTTTTAGCAACAGATAAACATAGATTGCGGCGGATGTGATTACTAACCGCGGACATCAACAGACATACACACACACAAACACACACACACGCAAAAACCACACACACACACACCAAGCCCCTAACGTTACCACATTACTGAAACAGATATAATCGTAATTTGGCGGTTGCCTTTGACTCCGTCTTGGAGCCAAAGTTTGTCTTTTCCTTTTTCGGTAGTTTCAACCCACAGGGCGGCAACAAAAAAAACACAAACACATACATCCTCATCACAAAAACATCTGCTCAGCTCAGTCATCCACACACTCACAGCGGAGACCTCAACCATGGCTGGAGGTCCCCATTGGAGACGTCTGTGGGCGGTGAACCACAACCTTGTTGTTGTTGTTGTGGTTGTTGACGAATGTCAGGGAGGAGGAAGATAAGCATACCATGGTTATGATGGTTTGAGTTGGAAGTCCTGCGGGTTTCGGGGGTGAGGGGATGAAGAGGTCAGGGGGGGCGGGGGGAGGAAGAGGTTGGGGGGGGGGCAGGGGTTGTCAGTTGTATGGTCGCAGGAAGGCGGAGACTTTGCTGCTGATGAGGCGGATGAAGGAGCGAGGCAGCATCTCGTTGGACTCCCGGGGGGTGTACTTGAAGTAGTTGTTGGGGTGAGCCAGCACGTCGAAAAGAGTCTTAATCAGCTTTTTATCCTGCGGGAGGCCAAGAGGTGGAGAATAAGGAATGTTATATTGAGAGAATGTCTATAGCAGCATGCACGCACAGTCACACATATATATACACACTATTTCTATAAGCTCCTTATGTGTTGCTGTTTCTTCTTAAAATGTACGTGCGAGTGTCAATGGTCCCACTCAGGGACTAAAGATGAATGTAGGGTGTAGCTATCTCTGGTGTGTCTGGTATGTTGTGCACTATCGCTGTGAAATAAACCCATCAGTTTAAAGACCATCAAAAAGTCAATGGTCCCTCCCCCCAAAACACCAGGTGCACTATGACAACCGCCCGCAGCAGACGGACGGACGGAGGCACCTTGAGGATCTCCTGGTGGTTCTCCGAGGCGTAGAGCCTCCCGTCCCTCACGATGTCCTCCACCAGCTGCTCATAGTCCTCTGAAAGGACACACACACACACACCGTCACCATGGCCCCTATGCAGTGCTGTGTAATCCCGTTGACCGGCGCGCACGGTTCCCTTCAAAGGTGGAGGTGTGACGCGTCGGCGTGGCCCTACCGTCGTAGGTGACGTAGGGGATCTGGAAGCCCCGCGCGCTGTTGGCCTCGTTGGACTTGAAGCTGATCCAGAGCCGGCGGGAGCGGGCGGTGAAGGCGATGGGCCGCTCGTACGTCTGGCACGTCTCGTAGGTGGTGATGGACGTGGCCGACCCTGCGGAGGGGGAGGGGAATACAACGTTGTGCGTTTGGATGAATCGCTAACTGCGCGGCATGCTCGACGTCTCGTCTCTCTGCTGGCAGGCGTACACTTTTAGTCCGGGGCCCTGACTCCTATGTCGTGCACCGTACTCACACCCGTGTCCTCATGATGAAAAACGCACCATTGCTCCGTTTATACGCGGGGAAACCAACCACTTAAATCCACTTACTGTGTGGCAGCCTCAGTTCTTAACCAGTGCAGCCAGAGTGCTGAAACCCTAGACGTGGAGGTGCCTGTTTACACTGATGAGGCAACACAAGGAGTGGACTTCAATGTTTGTTCCACAGCGAATCAACAAAGTGTTGATCCAATTTTCCACTAACTCTCTTTCCTATCCTCTGTCCTTCCCGCCTTCACAGGCCTTCACCTGTGAAGGCCCTTCACAGGTGTCTGGATGGCTGATCGCATGTGTAACAATGCCATATTTTCATCATGGTACATGAAACGAACATCAATATGCTAAGAAGAACTAAGAAGGGGTATCAGTCAAATTGTTTGCCATGGCTATGTCACTGTTTATTATGATGAAGCATCAATGAATGAAGAGCTTCTGCATTCCAATGGATCAGAGCATGTCAATGCTGTGTAGCTCTCTAGTGCCACCAAGTTGTGACAAAGGTGGAACACACACCAACACCACAATGCATTGCAGGGACTGCCTTTTGATGCTAGTGCTACAAGCAGCTCAGCTCAAAAAAAGGGGTTTATCCAAAGCCTTCCATAGAAATCTATAGGCATTCATGAGCAGGTATGGGTGAGGCATCTTGCTTTCGGTTGCCAAGGTAGCAGGGTCTGAAATTAATGGGGGCTCATCGCATTTTACCCCTTAAAAATATTTAGAAATATTTGCGTTGTATTTTTTAATGGCCTGATTAATAAATAATTGTTGACGTTTATCTGTGTTTGTGTATGAGTAGTTGCAGTGATTGAATGGTCTGTCATGCGACATAAAATGTCACAGGACATTTTGTCAAATTGTCCTGGAATTTATCCAAAATGACCCTGAAACATTTTACACAGGGGGAAAAAGGGCCTTGTCAAAATAAGTCAATTATATCACCCTGCTAGGTAGTTCACTGACTTTATGATTCAAACACCTTAACCAGTAACCAACCAGGAACCAACCACTGACCACAGAGGGAGAAGCATCAGACCGAGCACTCACAGTTCTTCCTCATGACCAGCACGTCTCCGCATTCATCCTCGGAGGGCAGGAAGATCTCGGGCACCACGATGAGGATCTTCCTCTTGCTGGGGGGGTTGATGTTCCACACACACTCCACGTTGGCCGGGTAGTTCCCCGGGTAGTTGGGGGACTCGATGTAGCCTGTGAAGTCACCCATCTCTCCACCGCATTCTCTGTCTGAACGCGTGTTTGGACCCCCCCACACCCCACACACACACACACACACACACACACACACACACACACACACACACACACACACACGGGCACACGGGCACACAAAGACACACAAACATGCAGACACACAGGCAGAGATACAGACACAAAGACACACACAAAACATTACTTTTTATTTAAATATAGCCATTTATTTTGTCAAACATACCACTTTTTATAAGCATTTTATATCAATGCATATTTGTGTATATGTTTGCGTGCATATGTATGCATGTATGGATGTATGTGCGTGCATAAAAATATATAAAATCTTTGGAACTTATTTGGTCGTTTAATTTAAATTGGAGGAAACAAAAATTAAATATAACTGCTGTCCGACCAAGTTCATCAATGAGCTGATATTATACCACCAGCTGTGACTGGGATAAGCCATTATAGAATGTTTGAAAATCTGCCTTTTCCTGTGGGAGTGTCCAACTCAGAATAAAACCAGGTGGTATGATACGGCCCGTTTAAGAGAACCGCTAGTACAGAGTTAGTAGCCGTAGGAATGGCTGACAGCATTCTGTCACGGCGTCGCTGCCCTGTACTCACTCTTGCACTGCGAGACGCTGGTGGCTCCGTCGAAGTCCGTGGTGGTGTTGCCGGGGCAGGAGATGCAGTAGTTCTGCCTGAACTCCGTCTGGTAGGTCCCCTGAGGGCAGCGGATGCAGCGGTGCACCGTGGTGTTGTAGTAGTGGCCGGGGGAGCACTGGACTGTGGAGCCACGAAGAAGAAGAAGAAGAAGAAGAAGAAGAAGAAGAAGAAGAAGAAGAAGAAGAAGAAGAAGAAGGAACCGTTTGTTAGGAGTCGTGTTTTTGTCACGGCGATGGCGGGTGAAACGAAGACCGATGACATCATGCACTGGGGACAAAGGATTAAAAATGAATAACAAAAATAAACCCACTGACCTTTGACCTCACAGTCGTGGAAGGAGCTGGCGCCCTCCCTCTTGGTGCCCAGGCCCCCTCCGCAGGGGAAGCACAGCGTGCGGCCCAGGTCCGGCTGGTACATGCCCAGGGGACACGGCTGGCAGGGCTTGAAGCCATCGCTGGAGAAGGACCCCGTGGGACACTGGCCTGGGGCGGGGCCGGGGGGAGGAAGGAGAAGCGTCGTCATCGATGCATGGGACCTTCTGAACCGGGCTGCACCAGGGTGTGTGTGCTTGTGTGTGTGTGTGTGTGTGTGTGTGTGTGTGTGTGTGTGTGTGTGTGTGTGTGTGTGTGTGTGTGTGTGTGTGTGAGTGTGTGAGTGTGTGTGTGTGCTTGTGTGTGTGTCTATGAGTGAGTGAGTGAGTGAGTGAGTGAGTGAGTGAGTGTGTGTGTGTCTGATTGAGGGAGGGTGTGTGTATGAGTGTGTGTGTGTTTAGTGAGTGAGTGAGTGTTTGTGTTCGGGGTGTGTGTGTTTGTGTGTGAGTGAGAGTGTGAATGTGTGAGAGTGTGTGTGTTTGTGCGTGAGTGAGTGAGTGAGTGAGTGAGTGAGTGAGTGAGTGAGTGAGTGAGTGAGTGAGTCTTCGGAGTGTGAGTGAGTGATTGAGTCAGTAAGTGAGTGAGTGAGTGTGTGTTCGGAGTGTGAGTGAGTGAGTGTGTAGACCTGAATGTGTTCTACCTGCGCAGGAGGAGATGTTGCGGGCTCCGGTTGGCCCGTGGCCGTCACTCCCGGGGCAGAGGTCACAGGCCAGCTGGCCCTCCCTTTCCTGGAAGGTCCCGGGCGGGCACTGGACGCAGCGCTCCTGCTCGCCCTGGTAGTAGGAGCCGGGCATGCACCTGACTGATGGGACGGCAGGCACAGGGACTCTGGTTAGAGGGACTAGCACACACACACACACACACACACACACTTTTAAGCCTATGAGGCCCCACTGAACCCTAATGAAACCCTTCAACCCTTCAGACCACCCTTAGTTGTATGGCTGCCTGTTATTCGAATGCACACGTGTCTGTTTTTCTGACCACCACTAGATGGCGCTAAAGGCGAAACTCCAAACAGCGGACAATAAAGTTAAACATCTCCAGCTTCCCCTGCTCATCCTTTCTCCCTCCTCTCCCCCCCCATCTCTCTTACCAAATCTCCCCCTCTCTCCCCTCTCTTACCACAGCGCCCGTTGTCCCTCTCGCGGCCCGGCCCGCAATTCTCCAGGCTGGTGGCGGCCTGGGGCAGCTTCTGGGCCACCTCGTACTCCAGCCCCGCCACGCGGATCAGGAAGCGCTCCTGGTTGATGGACTTCTTCAGGGCCTTGATGTATGTCTTCACCTGCTTCTCCATGCGCTGCCGCAGGCAGCTCAGGTTGCAGCTCCCTGGGGTGAGGGTGACCAATGGATAGATACAGGTTATTGGCTGTGTTGAGGGCACAGCTTTCTGCTAGTGTTCCGGTAACGCAAACAGGGGGACGCCAGCTCTAAGGTACTATGAAGGATTGCTTGATTCCATGTATTTTGGAAATGTTTTGGAAAACATTCCTTTTAATGTGTTCCACGGAAATTAGAAGACCGCCCACTTTACATGATATTGGGATATCAGTGTATGCCTGTTGTACGTTAATAAATCAGCAGAAGATGATTTATCCTAAGAGACGCGTGGCAGGAACTAGGCAGGGACACCAGGCGGTCCTCGACACCAACTCCTCCCGCGCCCCTATCGTCCACGCCACCATCTCCCTTCCCCCACAGGGTGCCTCTGGCGGTGGCGCCGTGGCGTCCAGACACTGACCTGTGGTGTCCCCGGCCTTGACCTCGGCCTCCAGCTCCAGGGTGATGCGGGTCACCTCCTTGTTGGAGGGGTTGCGGGCGCGACGCCCCTTGGTCTTCTTGGACGAGTCGCACTTGAGGTTGACGAAGGTCACCAGACAGTTGCTGCAGGGCTGCCCGCCACCTATGGGTCACAGCGGTCTACATTGTTCATCGTATATAAACGCACACACACACACACAAAAGATAGTCCATGCAGGTGTGTTAAGTGATGCAGCAGAAGATCGTCTCACAAGTGCTGTAACGACGAGGCTATATCTAAGAGTTAATCGGGTGGTAGGCTTCACTCATTCACCCTTCTCTACCTGCTCTAACGAGGTAGAGCAGGTAGAGATCGCACTAGCAACCTACAGTTGACCTGTAACTGGTAGGCTCGAGTGTCGACGTGTCCCAGAGCAAGACACCTAACTGCTCCTGACGAGCGGGCTGTCTCCCTGCATGGTTGCATCCACCGTCAGTGTGTGAATGCGTCGCTTTGGATAAAAGCCTTAAATGTAAATAGGTTAGGGGGTATCGTAAAATATGGACTGGGACGGCTGGGGAGACTGGGATTAAGGGCTATACACGTCAAACAGTATGCATGCCATGCCATCAAAGCATACAGCTGCAGCATGTGATCATTTGAACCGGTGTTGATTGTCTTCTAAACAGCGACCATTAGGATCACCACGGAGACGCCCATGGCATCATGAAGAGGGAGACTGGATTACCGGGCCCCTGGGTGCGGCCCCGGTCCTCCGTGCGGCCTGTCAGCTTGGGGTGGAGGTGACACTTGGCGTCCTTGATCTTGAAGGACGCCGTCTGCTTCACCGGCGGTGCCGAAGTCTCTACAGGAAGGAGCCAGAGGAGCACACTAGGACATCAACACTCTTATCGCCACGGAAACCCCGCTCACAGCCCAGGTCAGGGACGCTGGGAAGGGAGGGGCAGGGAGGGGCAGAGTGCCGACAGGAAGTGATGTGTGGAGGATGATGATGATGATGTTGAAGTTGATGTTTTTGAGGAAGAGGATGACATGTGCTTTAATGGTACGTATATGAGGAATATAAAGGGGAGGGGGGGTTGTTGGCGGGCGAACCTATGCAGCTCTGACTGTTGCTGGCATTGAGCCTGGAAGAAGACTTTCCTCTGACGATGGGGATGCCACAACTTACTGAGTAGCTGCTGTCTGACTCTGCAACACATGTCAGAAGAGAAAGCAAATGTAACCGTCGTTCAACGCTCGGGTTCATATTTGGATTTTGGTGAACTTGGTGATGTTGGAATTTGTTGGTGCTGCTATGTGATCCAAGGTGCGCTACCTGCTAGGTAATGCGCCTTAGAGGAACAGGTGAGAGAACAGCTCTCCTTCCTGCCCGCCTTGCTACAGGTCAGTGTCGCCTTCGGAGCCAGGAGACCCGCGGGACATTTCACCAGCTCTAAGAGAACACAAAACACACAACAAAATGTAAAAGTGAATCACATTCAGTGCTCGCATACCCCTGGCGCCCCCCCAACAGACCGCCTGCCAGTAATGCAAATATAAACTACCGAAACAGCTGTTCCAAACAGAACTCAGCTGTTCTGCTCTTCTGCACGTTTTTGAATCGGTTGTGGCTGTTGTTGACCACCAGGGGGCAGTGCAGACGCATACATACCAATGCAGTCTTTCCTGTTCCAGTGCAGCTTGAATCCTGGCGGACAGGTACACTCGTAGCCGCCAAGCGTGTTGACGCAGCCGAACTTGCAGCCCCCTCGATTTATACTGCACTCGTCAATATCTGCGGGAACAGGAATTTTAGAGCGTTTTCAGAAGGTGTTTTGGTGTGGAGTGGTTGGAAGATGAAAAAATAATACTTTAAAACTAGTGATAGCAAAAAAAAAAAACACAGCAACGTTTCTATGAAGAAGATTTAAGAGGAACCAGACGGAGGACCGCGCTTAATTAAGCATTCCGATGACGTCACTCCGATAAACAACGTCAGAAGTTGGGAGATGATTAACAGCACGCGTGTCAAACAGAAGTGATTGGTTGTTCTCCCTGTTCCCCACGTGGCATTTTATTGGCTTATAGGCCCTAGCAGCTCTGGATATTGGACCAGAGGCAGGGACCGGACAGGGTCCGAAGAAACCCTGGACGGGTCAAAGGTGCACCGGAAAGAGAGAGAGAGAGAGAGAGAGAGAGAGAGAGAGAGACAGAAATGGGCGCGGGTGAGACAGAGGGAGGAAGACAGAGCACACCAGAGAGATTCAACAGCTGTGATTGATGATGCGGTGTACTGATATGAAATGTGCTCCCCTGTCCCGTTCAATAATTCACCGGGAGACGAGGATGTGAGCGCAGCGCCACCGCTCTCCCAGATTGAAGATGATGACTTCATCAGCTGTGTTTAGACTGTAGTGAACAGTGAGGCAGCTCACTGTGAGTAATGCACGTCTCACCAGGGCACCCTCGCACGCTCTCATCTCAAGGGGAAGATGTCGGTTCGGGCAATGCGGGATCCTCTCCTGTATCGGGTGTGACACAACTTATGAGCCCCGGAGGACCTTTCTCTCTTAGGTCTTTGTTCTGAATTGAATGGAGGTAATACATCTGCAGTATAAACCAGGAAGGCCTTCGACATAGGGGTGTGTGTGTCTGTGTGTGTGTGTGTCTGTATGTGTGTGTGTGTGCGTGCGCAAGTGCGTGCGTATGCGTATGGTTTGTGTGTGTGTCTGACGATGGCTTTTCTCTGTTTAAACACAACGCTTTGTGATCACATCTTCCCAAAGTGTATACACAGAATCCATCCCTGTGTGTGTAACAGTTAAAAGCCCCTCGGTGTGTCAGCGGGTCTGAGCGCTAGGTGCCACTGTAATTGCCTTCTTGCCGACGTCTGTAATTTCTCCCTTGCGTCAACCTCACCAGACAGCAGGACTCCATTGTTCCACCGCCCTGAGCAAATCTCCAACGAAACCCCGCTCATCCATCAAAGCTCTTATTGTTTTCAGGGAAACCAAACTAAGTCTCGAAGAGCAGCCACGTGGCAGATCGCCGTCTGCGTCCGTCCTCGGTTTTTCCGCATCATCGCTGCGAAGGTGCGGGTGAACGGCGAGGACACGCGGGTAACATCCACATGTTGAGGATGGGCCTGGCTCCTTTGGGATACATGCTGTTGTTTTAGGCGACCAAGAGTCCAGCTCAAATGACCGCCGTGTTGCAAGTCTGGAGATCTCCCCAGAGGAGAGATGAGGAGGATGAGGATGAGGAGGGTGATGATGAGGAGGAGGATGATGAGGATGAAGATGATAGACCTCGGCACGCAGCTCTTAAAGTACTCTCAACGACCACTTTGGAATATTGAAGAGCCCTCAGAGCTCCGCGATGGCCTTTGCATTGGGTTTTTGGGTGGTTAGTAAGTTTAGTCAGTAGGCCGGTGAGTGGGTTTTTGGGTGGTTAGTAAGTTTAGTCAGTAGGCAGGTGAGTGGGTTTTTGTGTGTCCGGGAGCGCCATCAAATTCTGTGTTTCTGGGGAACAGACGGACTGACAGCGAGTGCTCAGAGGGACGTGAGTAGAGAAAAACATCTGTGGCCGACCCACACACACACCTGGAACCCTTTTCACAGGCAATTTAAATAATATTCTCCTCTACATTGAATGGTCCTAAACGATAACGGTTAATTTGCATTAATTTAAATTACTTTCTCATTTTGAAACGAGTCTGTTATGAATTTAATGTTTTTGTTTTTCTCGGTACATGTCTGTTGTTCCTCCAGTCTTTTCTGGAGATGCGTATCTTTGTGCAGGGTTTGCGTGGACTGAAAAACAGAAAGAGTAGATTAGAGAGAGAGAGAGAGAGAGAGAGAGAGAGAGAGAGAGAGAGAGAGACACACAGACAGACAGACAGACAGACAGACAGACAGACAGACAGACAGACAGACAGACAGACAGACAGACAGACAGACAGACAGACAGACAGACAGACAGACAGACAGACAGACAGACAGACAGACAGAGCAAGAGACTCATTGAAAAAAGGTACAATATTATATGTATTCCAAGTGCGAGTAGTGTCTCTTGCCTTCCTCATCACCTACTGTGTGGCCCTTGGGCAACAGCAGCAGAATCAAACTACTGATAAACAGAGACACCTCAGACACATACTCACACACCTCAGACCCACACACTCACACACACCTCAGAAACACACACACTCACACACCTCAGACCCACACTCACACACACCTCAGAAACACACACACTCATACACCTTAGACCCACACACTCACACACACACACATCCACACACACATACAGGCCATCAGAGCAAAGCCAAAATCAAAACACTCCGTCCGTGTCCCATGGACCTGGATCTCGTCCGTCCCCCCCCCCCCCCCCCCCCCCCCCCACTCACTCTCCATCTCGTGCGTCTTTAGAACATTTTCCTCCGTGTTCCCATTGACTCCCTGAGTGGTTCCTTACTGGTAGCTCAGGGGACAGAGAGGGGGGGACGAGGAGGGAGGTGCTACAGGAAATTGCGGGAGGGAGCGAAAGGAAGAAAGAGAGAAAAAAAAGTGTGTTGGTGTTGGACTGGGAAAATGAATGGTGGCCCCTCACCTCCGCAGTGGGCCAGGCCGTAGAGGACGTGGCCTTTATGACACAGGCACTGGAAGCTGCCTGCAGAGTTGACACAGGAATGGTCGCAGGCTCTGTCAAAAGAACATTCGTCAATGTCTGCGAGGGAGAGAGAGAGGGAGAGAGGGGAGGGGGGGGGGGGGGGGGGGGGGGGTGAGAGGGGTGAGAGGGAGAGAGAGGGGAACAGTTAGAACATTCAAAGCTAGTGTTTAATAAACAGATTTGTATCCGTGACTTTTTCAAACAAATCGCTCTTTTGTCATGAGTTGCTCATAACTGAATGTCTTCTGTCAAAAAAATAACGGTATAAAGAAAAGTGACAGAAAATACAGAAACAATAAAGATTGGGATTGGAGCTGGTCATTTAGTCTCATCTCCTTACCCCCCCCCCCCCCCCCCTCTACCCACACGCCAACACCCCCCCTTCCAATGTTCTTCACTTGTTGTTTTTTTAAAGGGAAAACACATTTTTAAATCCTTTAGATCTGGGGCCACCTGGGAATCATCAGCCTAACAATGATAAATGTCCTTGTAAGTCAGCAAAGGCCTCACATCCCCTCCGTGTTCTGAAATATATAAACGCAAACTATCGTTATATCTGGTAAAGGTCATCCATGAATGACAACAGTCTGCACCACAGTTACAGACTGAAAAAGCAGAGCAAAGCCATCTACTGTGGGTCAGTTTTCTACTGTTGGTCTACTGTGGGTCAGTCATCTACTGTTGGTCTACTGTGGGTCAGTCATCTACTGTTGGTCTACTGTGGGTCAGTCATCTACTGTGGGTCAGTCATCTAGTGTGGGTCCGTCATCTACTGTGGGTCAGTCATCTACTGTGGGTCTACTGTTGGTCTACTGTTGGTCTACTGTGGGTCTACTGTGGGTCTACTGTGGGTCTACTGTGGGTCAGTCATCTACTGTGGGTCAGTCATCTACTGTGGGTCTACTGTGGGTCAGTCATCTACTGTGGGTCTACTGTGGGTCAGTCATCTACTGTTGGTCTACTGGCGGTCAGTCATCTACTGTGGGTCTACTGTGGGTCAGTCATCTACTGTGGGTCTACTGTGGGTCAGTCATCTACTGTTGGTCTACTGGCGGTCAGTCATCTACTGCGGGTCTACTGTGGGTCAGTCATCTACTGCGGGTCTATGTGTGTCAGTCATCTACTGCGGGTCAGCAATCCCTCCCAAAGACAGCAGGGCCACACCCATGATCTACGCCGGCCTTCTTATTGGTTTGTTATTACAGAGGAAACATACCAATATTGAGACATTAACTTAATACCACTACCTGGTCTTCATTTGTAAAAACCTGCGTCCCACATCCACAGGGATTCAAAATGAAGCTAGGTGATCGTGTGCAGTCAACATTCATTAGGTATCAAGTTTTATTTTTATTGAGTCAGCTATTCCCTGTTCCCTAGTGCTGTGCGTGCTGCCTGGGCATGATGGGGACAGGGATGTCATTCAGTACCGCGGGGGGAGGTGATTTTGTCAGAGTTGTTTCTGGCATGCACGCGTTGCCTTGATGTTTTGTGGCTTGAGAAAGAGAGAACAAAAGGCGGTTACCTTGAAGGACGAGCCCTACACATTCTGACATATTTTGAACAGTCGGCAAATTGTCACAATGGGCTTAATCCCTCAAAACAGTGAAACTCTTTCCTCTCCGTTGAGAATGCCTAACTTGGCAGGCCCTTTGTGCGAGCACCTCAGACGAGGGGTTGAGATTAAAAGCTTATTAAGTGATCAGCTTACAGAGAGAGCAGACAGGATGTCTTAACCACTTGGGGAGGCCCAATGCGCTGATGTAAAAAAAAGAAAAAGGTTGAAAAAGAAAACAAACGTTTCATTCTTTTCATTTAATAATCTCGGAAACAAGGAAAGATAAAAAAGATAGGTCTCACAGACAAATCGTTTGATTTGGTGTGAAAGATAACGCTGTCTGAGCTCTGGGTCTGAACAGTCAATACAGTGTCCAAATACAACAAGAACAAATAAAGGACGCACCACGACGGAATATATATCTTCTTCCTACCACAGCAATGTGGGTGAATTCAGAGGCAACTTTCTTCATCAAATCAGCACACATTAACAAAATGCATTACGAAATGCAAAATGGGAAGTTGTTATCATTACTGAACCTCACTGATCATCATGTTGTGGACGTTGGTAGTTGAGCATGGCGTTGCATACGGGAAAAAAACAAGATCACAGTGCAGGCTGTAGACTTATCTTAACCTGGCCTTTACAAATTGCTTTATTCCCACTGCCATTAACCTCTGGAATTAACCTTTAAAACTGTAAAACTGTGCGAGACCCAGTCGAATGAGATAAACCTTTCCCCGGTGTGAGCCATGTGTGTCTCAAGATGCTTCTCCGTCGAAGCTCTACGATAGACAATAACTTTATGATAGACAATAACTTTATGATTGACAACGACTTTATGATTGACAATAACTTTCCATATTTCATCTTCCCTCCACGTTAGCTGCTGATGAGGGGGGCCTCTCCCCCAACCCACAATGCACCACAAGGAACCGTTCTGATCCTCAAATCTCACACCAGGCTCTCTCAGCTTCTGCTGACTCACCGCCCCGGGTCAGGATCGGCCCCTGGGAGCCCGGGCTTGACCCCTGACCCCCTGACTTCCACCCCTTTGTCGAAAAAAAAACACCAACGAAACAACAGAAAAAAAAATGACCAAAACAATCCAAGGCATGCAAATCAGGCGAGGACAAAAGGATAGGGAGACAAAGAGAGACAACTACTGTTTACACAGCGCAGATAAGAGCCTTATCTCCAACACCTCCTCCCATCTCCCACAGCCCCGGCCTGGCCCTGGCATCTGATAACGCCTGCCTGCCAATGTTCTAGTCCTAGATTAGCAGGAGGAGCAGGAGGCCGGGGGGATGGAGGGTTGGGGTGGGTTGAGGTGGGGGGGGGGAGATGGAAGAGGTCTGAGGAATGCTGGGAGAGGTTTAGCGGGGCTGGGCCAGACTTGCCTTGTCCTGAGTGATGGCCGCGCTCGCTGACAGCAGGGAAACACCGTGACTGTTCAAACTGAGATAAACACACGGTGTGGCTTACACACCTCAACGCCTCGCCGCAACACACCCGCACAACGACACGCCACACCGCCACACCGCCACACCGTTACGCTGCGCTCATTTTGCTGTTTTTTCTCTCGCGCTAAACTCTCGGCTACAGTGTCACTAAGGCATGAGCAGAGAGCCAGCCATGAATGAAGACGTTTTGAGGGCTGGGTGAAGATGGCCGTCGGTTGGGCGTCAGGGGGGAGCGTTGCACTCGTGCCACCGGTGGATTTGAAACGTTTCAGTGACGTTCGATGATATGAGATGAGAAAAAAAAAGCGAGAAAAATAAAAAATAACTCACGGCACCAGACTTTGAACCAAACGAAGAAGAAAAAAATGAAATAATGCGAATAAAATAATGATGGCGGTTTGTGATTGGCTGATGCCATTACCCCATGTCAACGGCCGACCCAAGCAGCGGCGGCTGTGGCGGCGCAGGAGGAGGAGGAGGAGGAGGGCCCGGCCGCACGGGGCCCGACCGCCCATGCGGGGTCTGGCCCTCGACGCTGGCCCCGCGTGGAGGGCCAGACCCCGCATGGACGGTCGGGCCCCGCGTGGGAGGAGAGATGTAGCAGAAAGGTGCAGCAGAGCGTGTGAGCCTGACATCTCCTCACTCAACGGGGGAGGGGGGGGGGGGGAACTTTTATCACTAGCCCTTCTCCCGAGACACAACAGCCCGTCTCCCAGCAGGCGGGCCGCTGCTCCCACAGCAGCCCTCATGGCCTCTGGAGGCGGCACGTTGCCATGATGAAGGTGCGGACATTCCGACACGTACCGACCGTACTTGACAAATTTTGAGCGCAGAGAAATGAAAAGAAATCTCCGCCGCATAACCAGAGAAGAACAACAACTCCGCGCGACATGTATTTCGTCGACCACATGACAAATGGCTCTGCGGCGTTGCCCTGGCGATGGATTTAATTTGATGCTCCGGCACAGGGAAAAAAACAACAAGCAGAAATGTCTGGCATGACACTGATGTATACCAGGCTGTGTATTGATTGACCACATCAATAAAGACACAAGGGCAACACAAAAGGCTCATCTGTTTTTCCACTCAGAGAGAGAGAGAGAGAGAGAGAGAGAGAGAGAGAGAGAGAGAGAGAGAGAGAGAGAGAGAGAGAGAGAGAGAGGGAGAGAGAGAGAGAGAGAGAGACAGAGACAGAGAGAGAGAAAGAGAGAGAGAGAGAGAGAGAGAGAGAGAGAGAGAGACAGAGAGAGAGAGAGAGAGAGAGAGAGAGAGAGAGAGAGAGAGAGACAGAGACAGAGACAGAGACAGAGACAGAGACAGAGACAGAGACAGAGACAGAGACTGAGCCCAACACTGCGTTCCACCCTGGCCTGTATTCCTTCCCCAGATGTTCCTGTCGCGGGGCGGCCCGATTCATCCCGGGGAGCCAGAGGTTTCGGAGCTGCAGCAGCTCTTAATTCCCCACACCTGTGTTTCGGCCCGTGGCAAAACTCTTTATTTGTTCTGCGGTGAGGCTCCCCCGGCTCCCGCAGAGCGATGGCTGCCACCGAGCCGAACGGGCAAACAAGTCAGGGAGAGGCCAGGCGGGCCGGCTGCTGGATGCCGGCCCACAATCACCACCAGGAAGCGCCTGCAGGCATCCCTAACCCTAACCCATTCTCAATCACACCGTCCTTGTGATTTACCAAGCAGGTGTAAGTGCTTGGCATTTGTTTATATGAATATCTTTATTGTACCGACAGCAATATATATTTTTTCTTTATTCTGACAAATGCACTGATAGTGAGTCGCTTTGGATAAAAGGGTCTACTAAATGCCCTGAATGTAAATCTAAACTTAAATGTCTATGGTTCTACCGTGGACATGTGTTTTTGTGTTTTGCTATGCCTGCCGTGGTGCAGGTCATTAACAAAAGGCACTGAAGCATGGTGTTTACCTTGACAGGTCCTCTCGTTGGTCAGCAGCTTGTAGCCCTTCTTGCAGCTGCACTCGAAGCTGCCCACCGTGTTGCGACACACGTGGTCGCAGCCGCCGTTGTTGAGCCGGCACTCGTCGATGTCTGAGCACAAGATAAACATGATTCAGATACAGAGGATAAAAGATCCGGCGAGGGGAACCCAAGGCGCTGAGACACCCCGGTTATGCCGTTCACGTGCCGCGGTCGGCGTGCGTAAACACGGTAAAGCAGGTCATGCTGTTGCGTTGCTAGGCCAGGGTTTCATTTTTTGCAGGTGAAGGAATTACTTGCAGGATGACTTTGAAGGCAGTTAAAATGGTTAAGAGGAAAAAAAACATACATGTGGTGGTAACTACATGCAGCCCTGCGAATAGAAAACTTTAATTGCGCCGAGGCTATATGCTCTCTCTCCCTCTCTGTGTCTCCATCTTTGTTGGATTATCCTCATTAGGTTCCTGGCCAATACCTGATCAATATATCATCTACCCACATCGGCTTTGAAGCATCCGCGGCACGTTGGCCGTTCCGCGGTGTTTCCGATTAATCCAAAATAATCATAAACGAGGCATCCATCTCCGGGGGGAGCCTTCCCCATCTGGTTAGCATCATCACATCTAAACGTAATAAAATAATCCCGTCCTTGTCTCACCAGAACCCCCCCCCCCCCCCCCCCCTAACTTCAGAGGTCCCGGGCCTGCCGCCGTGAGGGACTCACTGTCTTCTCCTGCCAGTTGTTGCCTGGAATTGTTTTTCGTTCTTTCCCTCTCGACTCGAGCTAATAAAAGCCAAGCGGCTTTTATCAGAGTTGTTAAGAATAGCGTTATTAGCCCTGCAGGGAAATCATACTCTCCGATGATTCCACCGTTCCTTCGGAGAAGAGAAAGGGGAAGGGGAGGCGAGGGGGGAGGGGGAGGGTCTATTTCTTTGAAAATCATTTTGTTTGTTATTTTCCGTTTCTTTGCCTCTCTCCTTTCCTTTCTTTCCCTCTTTCTTCGTTTGCTCTTTTCTTTTGTATGTTCTCCGGTTCTGAGTCTCATGAACACTGCAGGGATTTGAGGCGTGCCGTGTTTACGTGGTGTTAGAGAGGAAGGGCATTTTCATAAACCAATGCTAATGAAAGAAAACCATATCTCTGTAATACCACAATAAAATGAACAATGGATACATGAATACATTTAATGAAGAAAAACCTTGCATTGCAAAATGTAACCAATAAATGAAAATAATAATACAAAAACAGCCCGGGAACAATAAAAACGCAATAAAAATAAGGATGTTGTTAACAAATAAAATAAGCCTGGAAGAAGTGCTTACGTTGATATATAAACGTGGTGTGAGTGAGTGAACATCTAAACCGGCCAGACGCCAGGGACATTCTGAGACGGTGACGTGGTCAGGTGATGGAGAGGGGAACACCGGCCCCCTCGGGGTCGGCGTGTGGTCTGTGTGTGTGTGTGTATGTGTGTGTGTGTGTGTGTGTATGTGTGTGTGTGGACCAGGTGTGTGCATGTGTGTAGACCAGAGGTGTGTGGACCAGGATTGTGTGTTTGTTTGCGTGTGTGTTTGTGTGTGTGGAGACCAGGTGTGTGTATTTCTGTAAACCACGGGTCTTTGTTTGTGGGCTTAGGTTTGTATCTGTGTTTGTGCATAGACCAGGGATTTGTAATTTCTAGCAAGAGTTTGTATGTGTGTGTGTGTGTGTGTGTGTGTGTGTGTGTGTGTGTGTGTGTGTGTGTGTGTGTGTGTGTGTGTATATGTAGACCAGGAGTGTGTGGGTGCGTTTGTGAGTTTGTGTGTGTGTGTGGCGTACCTTTGCAGCTCTTGCGGTCGGGCTGCAGGGTGAATCCCACCGGGCAGCTGCAGCGGACCCCGGCCACGGCGTCGTGACACGTGCTGTCACAGCCGCCATTGTTCACTGCACACGTCTCTGCCGGGAAACACAGAGACACTAATGAACGCACCCACTCACACAGAAGGGAACCCAAAACACACTCCCCTCTGTCTAAACCGTGAGAAGGCATGCTGATGCAAATGCAGAGATGTATGATTAGTACGAGAACAAGAATGGAGGGGCGTCCGAGGGCTCTTCATTGGAGACAGTTCTACAGGAATAAAAGATGGAGACATGATGGAGATGGAACGGAGAAGGAAGAAGGGAACAGGAAGAAGGTTAGGAGTTAGCAGACCTTTAAAGACGTTAACACTAGAATATGGTGAACGGTGCCTGAGGAGCTACAAGAGGGTTGAAGGTCAGACAATAGGAAAGGGTTAGAACCAAGTGGCTGCTGCTGGTGCTGGTGCTGGTGTGTGTGTGTGTGTGTGTGTGTGTGTGTGTGTGTGTGTGTGTGTGTAAGTGTGTGTGTGTGTGTGTGTGTGTGTGTGTGTGTGTGTGTGTGTGTGTGTGTGTGTTTTTGCCCAAGGTGATCTTTATTCCACAAACCTTGTGGATCCAGGGCAGTGCAGACAAAATATTAAATTCCACCAGTTTCCTTTCATTTTGTTCAGAGCTTTCAGGCCTTCTCCGCCAGGAAAATAAAACCCTTTCCCCAAGCGTGGCTAAATGAATTTTTTAAAATGGAGAAATAAGTGGTGGGAACTTTTTAGGCACCATTGACAACCCCAAAGATGCTTCAGATACTGTTTAACCTAGCTAATTAAACAACACCCATACTGTCTGTGATCGGGACAATTGAAAGAGAACCTGTTCCTTTTCTCACCTACACCTCACTAAAAAGCTGACCATTACCTACCAAATCTTACTTGGGAAGGATCAACCAAGAAACACACACGCGGTACTCGAGTATGCTAGTGTTTATGATTTGTTTGGAGGGGTTTTGCACGAGGAGAATCCCTATTAGGCAAGCTGTCCTTTTTTCACCGAATGTGAAGTTGCAGCACAGTAGAACGTACGCATGCAAATGTTTTTGGGCCGAGAATTCTAGGAAGGAGAGATTATGTTATCCACATGGTTATGGCCAACCCCAACTTTGTGATACTTTTTTTGTACAGTCATGTACAATGCGTTATAATGAGCAACGGTGTATATGAAATGCGCACCAGTGAGGGGTTAAACTATATGTGTGAGAGAAGCTTAACCCTCTCAGACGCGGACCTCAAAACAAACCGCTCCCCAG